>NW_024080772.1:2508522-2648832 GCF_003009895.1 Hyaena hyaena | reverse complement strand
TTTTATTTTTAATGTTTTTTTTTTATTTTTTTTTATTTCTAGGAGAGAGAGAGACAGCGTGAGCAGGGGAGGGTCAGAGAGGGAGTCACAGACTGAAACAGGCTCCAGGCTCTGAGCTGGCAGTCAGCACAGAGCCCGCTGCGGGGCTCGAACCCACGAACCGCGAGATCATGACCTAAGCGAAAGTCGGACGCTTAACCGACTAAGCCACCCAGGCGTCCCATTATTTTCTGATCATAATCCTCAGAACCCTTCTTCACCCAGCCGTGGAATATATCTTCCTGTAAATGCTTGTGGCTGATGTCGCCTCCTCTTTGAGTTTCCGAAAGGACTGCTTGAGATAAAGGAGGGGAGCCAAGAGACCCAGGGACAGCAGAGCCATAGTCCTCCTCAGATGAAGGTCAGCTCCTCACCCTAAGGTGCCCTCCTTTGTGTCATGTGACAGTGCCTTGGAGCCAAAGGCAGCCATGAGGGAAGCCAGAGGCCTATGGGAACTGTCCATCCATGGGGGGGAGTGGGGAGACACTGTGCTGGGCAGTGACAAAGAGATGTAATCAGAGCCCAGGCTGGGGGGAGAGACCACAGAGAGAAGGCGTGGAAGCCAGACAGCTATCAGCAATGACTGCTCTGTGCCAGATGTTCTCCTGAACACTTTACCTGCTCTCACTCTATTCACCTCATAGCAGCCCTCTGAGGCAAGTGCCTGTGTCCCCATCCTACAGCTGAGAAGGAAACACAGGAATGTCACATAACAGCACAAAGTAAGCAGCTGAACCCTCTGCAGTCTGACTCCCGTTCCTACCCTGACACGGGCTGCTTTCCAGGTAGTGGGAGCAGAAGCAGTGGGCAGGGGCCATAAGTAGATAGAGAAACAGAGTTTTGTGACTGTCCATTCGACTAGAGTCAGAAACTAGGGGCCCCCACGTGGGAGGGGAAAACAAAAGGACCAGGTCATCAGGACAGCACAGGTCCCCGAAGGACAAGGAGCCCTTGTTCTGAGCTCCAGGGGTGGGTGGGGCCTAACATTGAGGGTTTCAGAGCTCAGTCCCCATTGCTGCCTTGGGCCTCAAGTAATAGTAGCCCGTCTTTGTTTCCTAGGGCCTGAAAGGGCCTAACTGACTTGCCTTATTATGTTAATTGTGCAGATAATCATTTTGAGCTAAATGGTCAGACGGAAGAGAAAAGATTAGGGTAAATAAAGCGGGAGCTCCAGAGCCCAGCTGAACCGCAGAGCGAAAGACAAAGGAATTGCAAGTCAGGGGACCTTTAAATCAGACAAAGCCGCCTCTGTAACTATAGTTGTCTGTGTATCAACACTACTGCCCAGTTAATTCCCATTGTGTTTCACAGTTTTTGATGGTTTTTCATGTCCTCTGTTTATTTGTCACATCAACCCTATGACGCATGCCAGATAGGTACTACAATCTCTTTTTACAGATGAAGCTGAGGCCCAGGGAAAGTAGGGCTTGCCCAGAGGGCAGCTGAGCCAGGAGAAGCCAGGGCTTCCCAGGGGTGAGCCCTGTATGGAAGCTGCAGCTCTCTAGGGATGAGTGTGTGCATCTCCTCCAAACTCCACATCACTGAAACCAGTCATGGTGAAAGTATTTACACCCTGGAAATCAGCCAACAGATTCCGGGTGCCCCTACTCTCCCTGCCCCCCATAGCTGGTTGTTCCACCTTTACCGACTCACCACTGAGAGCATCCTCATCCTTTTTCAGGTTGGTGCTAAAGAAAACATTATGCCCCTTGAGACAGAAGTTAAAGCGTAATAACTGAGGTAGGTCAAGTACTAACCCTTTGTGGCAGAAATACTAAGAACTAATATTTATTTTGTGCTTGCTAAGTGCCAGGTTCTGTGCTATGGCTTTATTATTTTTTTAATGTTTATTTATTTATTTTGAGAGAGAGCATGAGCAGGAGAGGGGCAGAGAGAGGGGGAGAGAGAGAATCCCAAGTGGGCTCCATGCTGTCAGCGAGTCCTGATGTGGGGCTCGAACTCATAAACCATGAGCTCATGACCTGAGCCAATATCAAGTGTGGGATGCTTAACCAACTGAGCTACCCAGGCATCCCTCTGCTATGGGCTTTACGCATTATCTAATTGATTCCTCATCTCAATCCTTCTCTGACAATGAGGACATTTGAGGAGTAACTTGGTCAAGGTCACATAGGCAGGATGTGGTGAAACTAGGATTCAAATCTAGGTCTGTATGAACTTCTCAATCTCGGTGCCACCATCCTAAATCACCATTATTATCTCATAAGGAGAGTAGACTTTTCTTTTCAGTTCTATAGTCCCCCTCCTGTTCTCGTCTTGTAAACGTATAACAGAATTATAACTAAAATCAATCAAGACGACTAATTTCTAACACACAATGAATATTTTAAAGGCTGTCTGAAATCTCAATAAAATTCCATAACCTATTAAACTGTTTTAGCTAAATTTATAATCATGGCCTATAGAGAATGTCAGAATTAATATTTGGCCCTCTTATTATTTCAGCCATCAAAGATATCTTACGTGATAATTGGCTCTTAGCAGCCACAATCTAATTTAATTTATTTATGAATACCTTGTATTTATATTTCATGGATATTGTTTTAATTATTAAATCACTACATCTTAGAAAGTAATGTAATTTTGTTATAGGGCAAATGTTCTTCATGTCAACGTCTGTAATGCCGTTTTAAAAGTGCATAAGGCTGTAAAGATTGCTTAGGCTTCAAAGATAAAATTTGTTGCATTTTGCTGGAAACCATTTTGTTAGAAAATAAATACTACAATAGAAAACTATTTGGAGATCTAAAGCAATTATTGTGAGGATAAAGGGACAAAGCCCACCTACGAATGCACTCTAACCTGTAGTGTCTGGGGTGTCTAAATGGAGTTTCTCTCAATCAGATGGGGGCCTCCGTATGTGGGGGGATGTGGAGCTGGAGAAGTCACCAGAGACAGAACAAAGGAGATAGAAGTTTATTGAATACACCACAAGAGAGTAGTGGGCAGGACGACAAAGGAGAGGCTGCGGGGGGCCTGTTTGTAAAAGGGGAAGATAAAAGGCCATTTGTAACAGGCCATTCCATATGGCCAAGTATGGAATCTTCCCTTTTTTGGTAACTGTGCCTTGTTTTAAGTTACTCATTGGTCAGTTAGGGCCTCCCGATATTTTGAGGTGGGTCACCTGATGTGCCTATCTGTATTCAGGCCACATGTGATCGCTGTGTACCCTGTCTACATTCTATTGCTCAAGCCTGTTTGCCTAAAAGTGGCCTCTACAATGTCCAGAATTAATATCCTAATTCGGAGAGGTGGACTGAAATGAAATAGATAGAAATAAGCCATCACAGAGTCAACAGAACATGGATGTTCTGGCTTCAAATCCCAGATCTGCCATTGTCTACCTGCATGACCTGGAGTGAGTTACTGAACCCACTCGAAACATCTGTTTCCCATTCTAAAACTGGGATCAACAATACTGACCACACAATGGAGTTATAGTGAGGGTAGAACTGGGTAAAATTTTCAGAGTACAGTGCAAAATGAAAATTCAGTGTCCATTGCTCCAAAGCTGTTAAAATTTTCAAGACAAACAACAACAGAGCAGTAAATCAAGTGGAGGGGGCCCTTCTGAGAGTGGGGCCCTCTGAACTGCATGGATCAGTCGTTCACCCACGAAGGCAGCCGCAGGTGAGGATCACATGAAGTGCTACATGTAAACTGTGTCCCCCTTGGGAGGTGCCTGAGGAATGTCAGCTACTTGTGTCTTGGCTGCTTGCCACCTTATTTTTATGCAGCATGGAAAAGAAATCTAAGAGTCACTTTTGCTTTGAAGATGGGTACCAGCCGAGATTCACGGAATAGGTTGGTAGATATCAAGCACTGAAAGAGTTCAAAGTCACAACAGTTTAGATGAAATGGGGCACAGAACCCACGAGAGTGACACCAACCCCCAGGCTGGGGTGTCCCGTCCCCTCCTCTCCCCCTCCCCCGCCGCCTTAGATGTCTGTCAATTTTTGGAAGAGGAAGAGAGAACGCGAGATTCTGTTTCCTAGCAAAGGTTTTGAAACCATAAAGCTAATCTCATTGGGTTTTGCACTACATTGAATTAAAGTCCTAATTCTAATTTCACCAAATAGGGTTACCAGGAGAACAGGAAGTGAAGCTTGATAACTGAGTTCCACTGTCCAGAGGAAGTCCAGAGAGAACAGAAAATCAATTTCCTGACTGCGGAGAAACGGGCAGAGCTATTCCGACCTGTTGGGAGCAGTGTGTTTCTTTGTAAGGAGGTGAAGACATTTCTGGCAGAGACCTTTCATGCAGAGGGGGGCCATATGGCTTTCTACACATTTCTCTTTGGGCATCCTCTTCACCAGGGACTTGCGGAGCTGCTGCTGATTTTTTTAGTTCTTACCTCCTTCAGGTGAGAACACACCAACGAGGCTATAGATTGGAAAAGTGACTGTTCCTGGGGTGGAGACATTCATCCATCTCACCTAGATCTTCCAGAAAGTTCCTTTTTTTATTTATTTTTTTAATGTATCGGCACCCAGCTTCTCCTCAAGGCCCCCTTTGATCTTTACAGCTCCCCGTTTTCTTACCTAGATCACACGAGACCACCCCAACTTCTCATTGGTTTCAGTGCACTGCTTAGGTAGAATATTTCTACCTAACCAACAACTTAAAAATGTATTGAACTTCACAGCTTCAACACACCTCATCCAGCTGGCAGACCCAGGCCTCCATTTCATTCTATGTGCCTTGAAAGTGGGAGACAACGAGAGTTGTTTTCTAAAGAACTTGTACTTGTGGTAGCCTATGGAGATGGTCCCTCTTTTACTTTTTTTTTAAGTTTATTTATTTCAGGGTGAGAGAGTGTGAGTGGGGTAGGTGCAGAGAGAGATAATGAGAGAGAATCTCAAGCAGGCTCCACACTGCCAGCACAGAGCCTGATGAAGGGCTTGAACCCACAAACGGCAAGATCATGACTTGAGCTGAAGTCGGCACTCAACCCACTGAGCCACCACCTCTTCCTCCTTTACTTTATTAAAAAAAATTTTTTTTTAATGTTTATTCATTTTTGAGAGACAGAGAGAGATAGATCATGAGCAGGGAAGAGGCAGAGAGAGAGAGAGGGAGACACAGAATCCGAAGCAGGCTCCAGGCTCTGTACTGGCAGCACACAAACCCACAAACCGTGAGATCATGACCTAAGCTAAAGTAGGACACTTAACCAACTGAGCCACCTAGGCACCCCTAAATTTTTAAATTTTTTATGTTTATTCTTTTTTTGAGAGAGCACAATTGAGGGAGGGGCAGAGAGAGAGTGGGACAGAGGATCTGAAGTGGGCTCCATGCTGACAGCAGTGAACCCCTTGCCGGACTTGAACTCACAAACGGTGAGATCATTACCTGAGCCAAAGGCTGATGCTTAACCAACTGAACCACCGAAGTGCCCCTCCTTTACTTAAGAATTCTCTACAACCTCTGCCCAGAGCCTTACATGCAATAGGTGCTGAATCATTGGTTGTTGAATGAATATATTCCTATGACACCGCTTTTTTCATCAGTGTAGTCTTATCATGCCATGTAGACCAAAGTCTCCTTGAAGCATTTGTTTATAGAAATATTTATCGAGTGCCTGCCACATGACAGGAAAGTTTCAAAAACAAAAGGAATGAACACCATTAACCCTATCAAATACTAACATATACAATAACAACATGGTGGGTCTGCAGAGGGAAAGTGACCACTGAGCAGGCAAATGAAGGTGTGGTCATCCAACACCTCCCAGGAACTGGAGTTGACTTCTCAGTGAGGACTGGAATCTAGGAAAAGTGAGGGTCTCAGTGCAACACCCAGGATGGAGAAGATCAGCTGTGGGATACTTTATGACAATAACTATAGGATCAGACTTGTCAAACAAGCCATAGACTTGTGTCTTCGTCCATTCAGGATGCTATATAACAATACCATAGACTGTGGGGGCTTATTCCTCACTGTTCTGGAGGCTGGGAAGTCTAAGATCAAGGTGCTGGTGGATCAGAGAGAAAATATGCCTTTCCTACATTTCTCCAAACCCCTAGAGTGTGGTCCTGCCTCCTCACAAATTCTACTTGGCAAAGGAAGCAAGTATCAAGGATCATTCCTGGGGACAGGGGTCAGCCAACTCGTAATACATGAACTTAACCTTCTCACCTTGTCAGAAGACCTCTCCCCACAGCCCTTACCCAGGCCTCACCGCAACAAGGAATGGCATGAAGTGTTCAGGATGTGTTCTATCCCTTTTCTCTCTCCTCTGAAAGCCTGGCTTTTCCTGGGCCAGGAGGAGATAGCAGGACTCAGAAGGCCTTTGATAACCTTCAGTCTCTGGCTCAGAGGAGATGAGGGCCACCAGGGCTCTCTATTCTTTCTGGAGAACACCGAAGGAGAGCAGGGAGGTGTGTGAACCACCCTGCTCACCTCCCAGCAGGAACTACGGCCCTGCACTCTGACACCAGCTGTCTCCAGCTTGCTGGAGGCCCTCAGTAGGGCTGTCTGTCTGGTCCTTGGGTACGCCTCCTGCTTCCACAGCTCTTCTGCAGTTAGGGCAGACCCAGTTGACAGGACCTCATTTCTGGAGGCTGGACCTGGGTCTGCATGTATGTGCTGAGGGGCCCCAAAGCCTCAGGCATGAGGTGGGAAAGGTCAATGGCTCTCCTGAGCAAGACCCTCACCTGCTGACCAGGAGACAATCACAAGGGTGCTTGCTGACAGGGTGGACCGGGGTCACCAGAACAGCAGACAGAGCAAGCTGTCTTCTCAGTGGCAAATAGGTCATTTGGAAGAGACATAGAAACCCTTGCCAAATGGTGCCTCACAACCCCAGCTCCCTGTCCAGGGTCTCTGCTTTAAGCCCAAGAACAGGAGAGCCACTGAGGAGTTGTACCCATGCCTGCTTGGAAATGTGCTCTAAAGCAGTGAGGCACAGATACCTGGGTGGCTCAGTCAGTTAAGCTTTTGATTTTGGCTCAGGTCATGATCTCACAGTTTGTGAGTTCGAGCCCCACATCGGGCTCTGCACTGACAGTGTGGAGCCTGCTTGGGATTCTCTCTCTCAAATACACAATTTTTTAAAAAAACTTTAAAAACTATTATTTAAAAACATAACAAAGCAGTGAAGCAGGACTCTAAGCCACACTTCTTGGGCTTCCTGGCTACAGGGGTAAGGGGTCTGTGCTGGGCTGATGGTTGGGTTATTCCCACTAGGATTCCATCAGCTCTGCCCACGAGGAGCAGGGGCCTGAAGTGGCTGGCTTGTTTCCTGGCCAGTCTGGCATTTCCTTTGACCCAACCTGGATGTGCCCCCTGCTTGAGGAAGAAAAAGGGCTGGCATGGCCTGACCAGAAAATAGTCCAATGGCGCTCTCTGCTGTTCGCATGCTGGACTGCATGGATTTGCAATGGAAATGTCAATCTGTTGTTTCTCACTAGGAAGAGATTTTTTTTTTTTAAAGCACTATGTTAGTTGACTGTTGCTGTGTAACAAATGAGTGGCTTAAAACAAATAATTTATTGTATCTCCCACTGCTTCTATGGGTCAGGAATTTGGTTTGGCTAGGCCGCTTTGGCTCCGGGTCTCCCACAAGGCTGCTATCGGATGTTAGCCAGGCCTACAGCCATCTCACAGTTTGACAGGTGCTGGGAATTCCATTTTCCAGGTGATAGACTTGTGTTTGGTGCTAACTGTTGGCAGGAGGCCTCAATGCCCCTCTATGGGGGCCTTTCCATAAGCTGTTTGCACAATCTCGATACAGGGAGGCTGACTCCCCACAGAGCGAATGATTCAAGAAGCTGAAGCTGAGAGCGGCAATGGCTTTTCTGACTTGGTCTTGCAAGCCACGCACTTCTACTGTATTCACACTCATTCACACCGGCTGTGATTCAGTGCAGGAGGAGACTACATGAGAGTATAAATTCCAGAAGGTGAGGCTCCCTGGGGACCATCGTGGAGGCTGGCTACAGGAAGCATCTACCATATGCTAAGTAGCATATAAATACTATATAACACCACCAGCCGGAGCATACAGTTGGCAATTATTTCATGTTAAGTACTTTCCCTGAGTTAGCTCATTTATCCTCGCAGCAACCTGACAAATTTGGTCCTTCCATTACATATTGGAGAGATGAGGAAATTAGGGCTTGGGGAGGACGGGTGCTGAGGTCACACAATCTGTAAGTGGTTGACTGAGCATTTAAGACTTTGGTCTGTGTTCCCTGTGCTGGAATGCCTCATTCTCAATAGGCATTCAGAACTAACAACCAAAGACGTGGGCACAGATGAGAAACTGAAACTCAGAGGTCAAACAACATGGTCAAGTTTACCAAATCAGTAAATGTCAGAGCGAGGGTTGGAATAGAGGCCTGATTCCAGAGCCCATGCTCTGTCCAGCCCGTTGCACTGCTCTGGAATTGGGGGAGAGAGACACAGAAAGGAGAGAAGAATATGAAGAACAGGGGAGCCAGCCCCTCCAGTGTCTTCGTGCCTATCAGAAAGGATGCTCCCTTCTGGGTGGCTATTGCTCTGCAGATGCTTCTGGGGTTGCAAGCTCTGTCCCCACAACCCTCCTGGTCAGGGAAAAATCTGAGTGTGGCCACCCTGGGGAAGGTAACAGATAGACAAATGAGAGAGATGAGTGTAAGAGGGTGGTTGCAAGGGCTAGAAAAAGATGGGAGAAAAAATAGAGAAAAGAGAAAGGGGGAGGGAGGGAGAGAAATTATGAGATGAAGCAAGAGGGGAAAAGAAATGACAAAAGAAAACCAGACCAAGTACATGGAGTATGATTAAGTCCTCCTTGGCAGGTGCTTGGGACCTTCTCTACCAGTGGCTGGGAGCTCCAGCACGGCCAGCTGGGGAAGCAGAAGATCAAGTGCATGAGGTCCTCAGACTTCAGTTCACAAGCTCCTTCTCCTCTCCTTCCCCACCTCCATCACTAGCTGGAGAAATGGGGCATAAGAAAGACACTCCAGCATGTAGCTGGCCAGAGGAAAACCTAGTTTCATGTAAAATGGGGTGGCTGCTAGGTGAGCAGCCTGCCGGGAGAACCAGGGAGACCCAGTCCAGACGATGAAGGTTACAGCATCAGAGACCTGATTGACAGATTAACTAGAGATAAAACGAAGGTATAACTGGTGGCTTCACTATTGTTTCTCTCTGTAGTTTGATCCCCAGAACTAATTGTTTAATTGGCGGGTTCAGCTTTGTTAGTGGCCACTGCTCACTTGAGGTCTACTTGCCTTTGCGTTTGAATTTGAAGACTTTCACACCAGACATGGAGTCAGAACCCACCCGGAGTTGCTGATCATTTGAAGCATGAAGGTTATGTCCGGCAGAAAGTCACAGCTTTGAGTCCTAGTTTTAGCAGCAGTTGTAGATGAGGGAGTCCTCACCCCAGTAGCCTCAAGTGCTCCCACAATCAAGCTTCACTAGGGCGGCCTCTCCTAAAAGTTCAGCAGCCTCCCGGAGGCCAGTCTCCGGCAGGAGGGCAAAGCAGAAAAACCACTTTTTTCATGCCTCCAGCCTCTCCCCATCCCAATAAGATCTCACAGTTGCCAGGGGGTTTTCCAAAAAAATGTTTATTTCACCCTTCTGCTTATACTTTTCCAATGCTTTCTAACCACTTACAGCTCAAAGTTGGGTCCTTCCTAGTCTGCCTGCTCCCTACCTTTTATCTTGGATCAGCTCCAGTGTCCTTTGTTACTTCTGGGCTTTTGTTCATGCTGCCACTTTTTATTAAAAAATTCTCCCTCCCTCTGCACAGTGTACTCCTTTTCAAACCTTAACCTGATTATCAAACCATCCTTCCAACCATCCAACCATCCTGCATCCTGAAACTCGACTTCAATGTCTCCCAAGCTTGTCTGCACATTGGTTCACCTGGGGAGATTTGAAAAACATAGTAATGCCCCGTGTCTCACCTTCAGAGACTGTGACTTAATTCATCTGGAGTGTGACCTGGGCTTGAAGTTTTCAAAGATGGCCAGGTGATTCTTTTTAAAACAACAACAAAAAGGTTTTAATATTGATTTAATTTGAGAGAGACAGAGAACCAGCAAGGGAGGGACAGAGAGAGGGAGACAGAATCTGAAGCAGGCTCTAGGCTCAGAGCTGTCAGCACAGTCCCCGACGCGGGGCTCAACCTCAGGAACTGTGAGATTGTGACCTGAGCCGAAGACGAATGCTTAACTGACTGAGCCACGCAGGGGCCCAGTGCCCAGGTGATTCTAATGTGCAGACAAGTTTCAGGACCACCGCCCCACCCTATACCAAATACTCTCATAGCTCCTGAGGACTTAGAGGTAAAAGTTGGTTTAGACTAGATATTTAGTACAGGAGAAATAGATCAATAAATACATAATCACCCAACAACACACACAGGTATAATGACAGAGGTAAGCCATAGTGCTCTCGGAAAGGCAGAGGGAGTACCCACAGCCCACACTGGTGGGATTGAGGGGTGAGTGGCCAGAGCTACTGAGTCTTCTAGGACAAGGAAGGGTGTTCCAGGCAAAGAAGGGGGTTGGGTACCCTAGTCAGAGGGAAAACTGAGTATAGCACAGTGATCCAGAGAGAGCAGGTCACTTTCAGAGGCGGACAAAAAACTCAGTATGACTACAGCTTTGAGGGTCATGAGCCTGCAGAGTCAGACGGGGCCTTGGAGGGGGCAGGGAATGTTAGGGATGTGACCTGGTCAGACCTAGTGGCTGTGAACGCCCAGGAGGTAGGGCACTTGGTGAACGGGGAGGGGAGACAGGAACCACTAGGAAGGCCTTCCCTTCTTCAGAGAGGCTTCCCTTCCATCTTCTCCGTCTGCACACTCCAGCCCATCGCAGACACCCTGTCTTCACGTCCCCGGCCCAGGGCGAGGTGCCTGGTGGGGAGTACACGCTCATGCCTCATACCACATGGGGAGGTAGAAACACCCCAGGCTTCCGAATCAGGCCAGCTTGATTCGAGACCCTGTTCCACTCCTTACAAATGGTGTGATGCTGAGGAAGTCAGCCACATTCTCTGGGCTTGGTTTTCTCCACTAGAACATGGAGAAAATGCCAAACTCATAGGATTATTTGGAGGATTAGAACAAAAAAATGTATATCAGTGGTTTTTATCGTGTGGGCCCCCCCGGAGCAGCAGCTACAGTGTCACCTGGGAATCTGTTAGACATGCAAATTCTCAGGCTTTACCCAAGACCTGCTGAATGGGAACGCATGAGAGCACAGCCAGTATTCTGTGTTCGAGCACACCCTCCAGCTGATTCCAATGTGAAGTTTGAGAAACGCTGGTGCATGTAAGCTGCTTCGTCCCTGGGCTTGCTTTTCTGGAAGCCTACACTACTCCTGAAAACTAGACACACACACCCCAAGCCAGCCAGCTCTGGCCACTGTTCCAGCCCCTCCCTTTGCAATTCTTCCCAAGTTGGTCATTGAGGATGTGAGGCTGAGGAGGCCGGGAAATCAGGATGTCTGAGAGGGAGTGCCATACCAGCTGCATGTGCATTTGGGCATGCATGGATTTTTGACCTCTAAGTAAAGCTGTATGACCTTGACCCCTAAGCATGCATGTGTTTATACATGGGAGTGGTAATGCTTACAGGCTAGTCATTGGTCTAAGCACTTTCCACATATTAACTCATTTTATCCTCACAACAGTCCTATGAAGTTAGTGCTATTATCAGCGCCATTTTAGAGATAAGGGAGTCAAGGCACAGAAAGCTTAAATAACTTGCCCAAAGGCACACAGTTAGTAAGTGTTAGAGCTGGGATTCAGGCACAGGGACTGTGGGTACAGGGACCACGCTCTTAACCAGTCTGCCTCCCAAGGCTGCCGTGAGAAAGTTAGTATCCAGGCTTTAACATACCCCTGTTGGGTTCTCTGTTGTATTAAAATGCCTCGCCCTGAACATAGTCTTCTCCCTGCTACTTACAATGAGAACTTGGCTTAGTCATTTCACCTCTCCTGGCCTTAGTTTCCAAATGTTTAAAATCTGCCACTGGGCCAGATTAGGGATGTAAGCTGGAGCCCCAAGGCCTCAAAGAATAAGCTGTGTTTGGCCAGCTCTCTTGATCTAAGTTAAAAGTGATGGTCTTGAAGTAGTGTGTGTTCTGGCTCCCCATTCTGCAGCCCCACCTTCCATGGTCTTACATGAGCCCACGGGCCTCACCGTAATGAACTGTCCCCCATCCAAAGGCACTTGAGTTTAAGATCACTCATCAGAAAAATGCCTAAATCTGAAGGCCTGTGAATTTACAACATGCCCCAGCCCCCGCTCCTCCAACTTAAAGAGCACATTACCTGGGATGTTTCTTGTGCAAAGAAGGCCCTGTGGCTTGGCTGCCAAGGACATCCTCTACTTGGCATGGCTGTCAGATGTGAGCCGTGTCCTTTCTTATGGCCATGTGCCCTGGAAATACTGATTTATGGTTGCTCCTGGAAGGGAGACAGATGAAGCTTGTTTTAGCATGGAAGGCCAATCCAATTACAGAATCCATTGCACTTGCAGAGATGGTTTCTGTTATTTTCATTTAATCTGGAAGCTTCCTCTCTTTTCAAATTTAGGAATGAATCAATCCCTGGAAGAATGAAGGTGTTTTGTAAGCTTTTGCAGCCCTGTGTTGGACGCCTTTCATTTCCCACAGCAGTGATACAGTGATACAGTCAGTATTGACAAAGTAGTTTGGAGCATTTTTCCTGGGCTTTGCAAATGTCCTTCATCTGGGTGCCGGGGAGTGGGTGCCAGGTGCTGCATATTGTCTTACACGGGGACCTGGCACTCAAACGTTGCAGAATGATTAAAGGAATGAGCGAAATGCTTTCTAGCAACAGGAGCCTATGCTAAATAACACATGGAATCTCAATTTATAGCAATGTATTTTATTTTTAGATGACTTTATGGCTTATAAAGAATTTTCACACACATTCCCCATACATTATTTGTTTCCATTTTTTAACATTGAGGAAACAAGACTTCAGGAGGTTAACTGACCTCACAGTCACACTGTGGTATTCAGTTTTCTATGACTCACACTGTCATTTTCAAAATAAAAGCTGATGTTAAAAAATAGTTGTTGAAAAAATATTGCTTGAAGCTGCATAAGCTAAAACTTTAGATACTAAAACAAACATGGCAGGAAAAAAACCACTTATACTCAAAACTGGAAACCAGACTAGTTTAATGATCTTTGTAGTTTCCAAGCACGTTCTCACATTTGATTTCCTTTGACCCCCACAACAACTCTACCCTGTTGGGGTAAAGTCCTCTCGCGTTCAGGTGAGCTGACTGGAAGACTGCTTCGGATGTTCTTTTCCAAAAGACAGGCCAGACTAGCAGTTAAGGGCTGAACTTCTTGCTTACTCATGCCATCTACTGGCACTTTCCTGGTATCATGAGTCCCAGCTGATATTTTATTTAAAAATATTCTTTCTTCACTGTGAACTTCAGCAGGGGCCACTCAACTGTTTTACTCTGTATTACTCAAGTCCTTGAAAATACTGCCTCCTCTCAATCTTTGAAACTTGTTTTCTAAGGAGCCTCCTTTAACACAGGACCTAAGGTTTACTCAGGAAAGGGACTGAAAAGCTTCTGATTCCTCTTGACATATTGGCAGGTTGTAGAAAAGCATCTGAACACTTCCCCCAGTTGGCTGTGGGAAGGGAGATGGCTTAGCTCAGGAAGAGAGCACTCAGAGAGTCATGTGTTCACACTCATGCCTCCACTTTGCCGGTTCTCCTGAAGGGCTACAGATAGAGAAGGTTGGTGGCCAGATGCTGATGGCCCGCTCCATGGAACAGTTTATGGAAGGGGAGTGAGGTTCTGGGGAACAGTTGAAGCCAACCTCCCGACCCAGGGCACACCGAGCGGGGTTTCTCCAACCGCACCAGACCCTGAAAGCCTCTGGCCAGTCCTCTGGAACGGCAAATACCTCCTTTTTCAAAGCTGGGCTTTGCTCTGGATAGGTTTCCCAAATTATTAGATGGAATTGGTCTTTGTACTTTGTTTTAAATCCAGCGACAAGAGATGACTTGTTCATTATCTTTGGGGCAAATCCACAAAGGAGGATTAAAATGAGATAATTTGGTATATAAGTCATTTTTGTCATAATCTTAGGACTCTAAAAATTGGATTAATGCTATTATAGCAGTAGCGTGAAATAGGCTAAGACAACACAGGAGAAAGAAAATTAGGTTTGGGAAGTAGTCAATACCTATTAGTGAACATTCTTACACGATTCTTCTTGAAAGTTACCTTGTCAGGCTGGGGGGAAAATGGAGGTTTTATTTTTTCTTTCTTTACTTTATCATTGAGGTTATATTCAACATGCCATTTACCTTTTCTTTCTTCTATTCCATGGTAGGAGGAAAATAGGAAGTTGACAATTTTTGAAAGCAAAGCAAAATGTCTATTTCTTTGCCTACAAAAGGCAAAAGGTCAAGATGATAACATTTGATAAACAGATTTTTTGCCCTAAGTTGTTAAAGGTATATCAAGACCAGGAAGGATTTCAAGAACTTTGAAACCATTCTGGACATTCTTTCATTTTGAGTAAACTTGGAGTAAATTGTGAAGGACTATGAAGGATTAATGAAGAAAAGCAGTTTTTCCACACATATACATAATACTTAACAGGTTTTTAAGCCATGTATTTCACTATGTTTTAACAAAAACCAATGAAGATAGAACTTGTGTTTATAATTTATACTTGAGAAAACGAAGGTTAAGTCACAGGGGCACTTGGGTGGCTCAGTCACTTAAGCGTCTGACTCTTGATTTAGGCTCAGGTCAGGATCTCGTGATTCGTGAGATTGGGCCCTGCATCCGACAGCGCTGACAGCGGGGAGCCTGGTTGCAATTCTCTCTCCCTCTCCTCACTCCTCCCCTGCTCTCACTCTGTCTTTCTAAAAGAGGTTAAGTCACATACTTCCCAAAGTCACATACCTAGTAAATGACACTCAGCACTAAGTCTTTATTTATTTTTTAATTTTGTTAATGTTTATTTATTTTTGAGAGACAGAGCATGAGAGGGGGAGGGGCAGAGAGAGAGGGAGACACAGAATCTGAGGCAGGCTCCAGGGTCCGAGCTGTCAGCACAGAGCACAATGCGGGACTCGAACCCATGAACTGTGGGCTGACCTGAGCTGAAGTCAGATGTTCAACCGACTGAGCCACCCAGGCGCCCCAAGTCTCTTTAAAGTTTAGTGACCTTTTAGAAACTTTTTCCTGGAAGATTTTTCCTCTCCTTCAAAGTTTATCTGTTGTATTATTCATTTTAAGGATCACTGTTTCTAAGCAGGTGTAAATCATATTACTCCTTTTTTTCTCTTGTTCCTACTTCTCTGTGGGCCTCTTGTGAGAAACACGTTTGTACCAGGTGGTAACATACTATAACCATACATTCCAGTAGCCCCCTCTCCCCCTTATCTGCAGGGAATACACCCAAGACCCCAGTCAATGCTTGAAACTGGGATAGTACTGAACCCTATACAGAGTATGTTTTTTCCTATATATACAAAAAATAAAATTTATAGGGGCACCTGGGTGGCTCAGTTAGGTAAGCATCCAACTTCAGCTCAGGTCATGATCTCACGGTTCATGAGTTCGAGCCCCACGTTGGACTCTGTGCTGTCAGCGCAGAGCCTGGAGCCTGCTTTGGATTCTATATCTCCCTCTCTGCCCCTTCCCTACTCGCACTTTGTCTCTCTTCCTCTCTCAAAAAATAAACATTTTTAAAAAATTTAATTTATAAATCAGGCAGAGTAAGAGATTAACGATAGAACCATTTTAATACACTGTAATAAGTTCTGCAAATGTGGTTTCTCTCAAAATATATTGTGCTGTGCTCACCTTTCCTCTTGTGAGGATCTGGGAGTACAAAATCCCAACGTGATGAGAGGAAGTGAGGTGCAGGACAAGAGCATTTTGATGGAGGTCACATCTTCATAAGGATCATCTGCTTCCTGACCTCGGTTGACCACAGGTAATTTGACAGCTCAGAAAGGGAGACTACGGATAATGGGAGACTACTGTATTTTGAGTTTGAATAACCCTTCGGATAGTGACTGTCATGTGTTCACGGACAGGTTATGTTTGCAGTTGAGTGAAAACTCTGGATTTCTTGGCTCCACCTCAGAGACCAATCTGGTATTGGGAGAGGGAATGGGGGCATAATTCAGTTTAACTAGCCTCCCCGGGGGTCGGATTACAGATGATGTCACAAGCCTAAATATGTAGAGTGCTGTCCCGGATCACAAAATCCTTAATGGTGCTTCAGGACCTGTATTTTACATACACACTGTAATATAGAAGCTTCAATTTGTTTTTTCTTTTCTTTTTTTTTTTTTAAATTTTTTTAATGTTTTATTTATTTCTAGGAGAGAGAGAGAGACAGCGTGAGCAGGGGAGGGTCAGAGAGAGAGGGAGACACAGACTGAAACAGGCTCCAGGCTCTGAGCTGGCAGTCAGCACAGAGCCCGACGCGGGGCCCGAACCCACGAACCGCGAGATCACGACCCAAGCGAAAGTCGGACGCCCAACCGACTAAGCCACCCAGGCGCCCCAAGAAGCTTCAATTTGTTAAGTCCCACTATTTTAAAACCAAGAAGCCATACAATTCACAGTCAATTTTAGATGGGTATCCATTCTAATTTTTCCTTTTAGTTCTGCTTTATTTGAATAATAATTTTCACATCAGTGCAAAGTGCTAGGCTTTAACAGGAGTTTTTCAGTCTAATCTTGCTCTACTCCCTTCACACCTTCCCTAGAAGGTTTTAAATGGCTCCTGGTGGGAAGCTGGTGTTAAAACAGGCATGCAGTAGTGGGTATCTATTTAAACTGAGATATTTTTATAACCAGTGTGGAAATGAACCATCATAAACCTGTCTTTGAATATTTTACTACTGGTAGTTTCCCAATCCTGCCAGATCAAGATTACCTGTGGACTGATTTCAGCCTGGGCTGGGGCCACCTCTGGATTCAAACAGCCCATGTGACTTTGACAAACAGGTAAATTTAGAAAACAGACGTGGTACTAATATTTTTCTCCTTCAATCCCAAAGTAGCCACTCACAAGGGTAACAAAAATCATTACAATAATCACTAACAAATGCTTAACCCCAAAATTACTCACTTTAGGTTCTCTTTAAATAAAAGCACTCCTGTTGTTTAAAATCAAAATAATTCATGGCCACTGTCACCTAAAATTAAGAGGGAGGGTTCAGGGGGCCCCTGGATGGCTCAGTCGGTTAAGCATCCAACTTCAGCTCAGGTCATGATCTCGCACGTCAGGCTCTGTGCAGACAGCTCAGAGCCCGGAGCCAGCTTCCAATTGTGTCTCCCTCTCTCTCTGCTCCTCCCCAACTTTTGTTCTCAAAAATAAACATTAAAAAACTTTTTTTAAAAAAAGGAGGAAGGGATCTGAATATTAAAGCTTACCGCCCATCCCTCAGTGACCTACTGATTATGTGGTATACTCCCCTGTATTTGGTAAACCTCCTCATCCCAAAGCAAAATCCTTCCCATTAGTGCTTTCCCATCTCCAGCGAACAGTGTGTTTGCTTTTCCGTAAACAACCCGATCTGACTGGATCTTCCCTGTTGCTTGTTTTTGTCAGTTTTGCAAATACAAGGTTTTAAAAGGAAGACGTAGAGGACCTCATTGTTTGTTGTGGTGCCTGCCTTGTTCGTTGTGGTGCCTGCCAGTCGCCTAAGTTAATCTAGTGATGGGTCACTTTATTTGTTCATATACACTAAACTATAGTTCATCAGTGCCTGAGGCAAAGTCAGCTCACAGAAGTTAGTATTCAGTATCTCCTGGTGTAGATTAGGTAAAGTTAAGCCAGAATGTCACTTTATCACTGCTGACTGAAGAAAGCCTAGCTACTCATAGGTACAACATATATGTTCACGTTAAAACTAAGACAAGATGAAGACAGCCTGGGTGGCTCATTCGGTTAAGCATCCGACTTAGGATCAGGTCATGATCTCAGTTTCTGAGTTTGAGCCCTGTGTCGGGCTCTATGCTGACAGCTCAGGGCCTGGAGCCTGCTTCCGATTCTGTCTCCCTCTCTCTTTGCCCCTCCCCCAACCCAAGCGCTGTCTCTATCTCTCTCAAAAATAAATAAACTTAAATTTTTTTAAGCTAAAACGTTTAGTAGACTCAGTGGAAAATAAGTAGTATTGCACCAATGCAAGACAAAATATACTTTATTGTGACAGCAAATGCACATAGTGCTGCAGGTAAGGCAGGCTAGCAGGGGTGTGCATATAATCCAAGGCCAGTATGGAAATGGATGGGAAGGAAAGCTGGTTCTTAAAGCTTGAAGATTTATTCCACGGTGAAGGAAAGATCATTTGTGCCCACTTCTCTCAAATACAGTATTATACACCTACTTCATCAGAGAACTACGGCTCTAACCAAGAGCCCGAAGGCAAAGAAGAGAAACTTAATCGTAACTGTACTCAGAAGTCACTTCTAATATCAAGGACAGAAAGATTTTGCTAATTGAGGCAAATATGCTTTCTAGACATAGACCTAGAGATTGAGCACGCAAACATCCATTCACACATTTAAATAATTAGCCAATTTTAATGTCATTTATTCCACCAGAAACAAATACTAGAATATCTAGAAATCATTTGGATAAAGAAACATTTATATTTTAATACTTCATCATGTTGTAAATTGGGGCCTAAAATAACACCCTGAGTCGCATTTGATCCTTTTCTGCTTGAAAGGACCAAGTACAGTTTAAATTTCAATAGCTGAACTTCTGAGGGTAGATCTGAGAAAATAATGCTAATGACAGATCTAGTGCTTTGATGAAACTATCAGACTCTACAGATTTGTCAAAAAATCAACACAAAAATGAGGGTAGGCTGAAAACACTTTGCAAAGCAGTAATTTTAGATAGGCTCCTTCATTTCTCCCCTTCTTGGAAAACAGTTGCAGATGAAATGCTTTCTGCATGGATGCACACCGGCATTCCGTTCAACTCTTTTCTGAACGCAGTCCTAGAAGTTTCAACAGTATGCTTTCAACAAAGTAATCTCTACACAGTCAATTTAGCTTAAGAGATAAAAAGAAACGCTACCAGGAAAATTACTTCTCAAACACTCTGCTCTTTTAAAAGGTGTTTTTAAAAGCAACACAGGACCAAACACATCCAACTATCACTTTATTTATATTACTATGCTTAAGTTACATGGAAAAGACAACCAAGCAGTTCTGCCCCATTTCAGGAAAAGTTTCCAATCAACACCAATTATGTGGTGACAAATAACTAGGACTGGTGACATCTTTGGGTCAAGACTGACAAGGACGGGTGGGCTCTGGTGCTACGGTTCATCTCCAACAAGAATATGGCACGAGGGCCAGCACAAGCCATACTAACACTGAACCTTTAGCGCTGGTCACAACTTCGGATCTCTTCCCTGAAGCTAGCAAATCAAGTGAAATAACTGGGTTAAAAAAACTTTTTTTTAAAATGAAGCCAAATGAGTTTAAAAACCATGCTCTTGACACATTTTCCTTTCAAAATTTACATACAACACACTTTTTCACTCTAATAGCCCAGATTTTTTTCCCTCACATAGCCCATCGTGTAGCTGCAGATAGACTATCCTGCCTCAAGATGTAAACACAGGGAAAAAAAAAAATTAACGGCATCTGCATAATATTCTCTCTACACACTGCTGCTGGATGGAAAATTGAAATTAAAAAAAAAAACAACAAAAGAAAGAAAGAAAGAAAGTTTCCATCTTAGATTCTCACAACCTCTTGTTCCGCAGTTCATGAATCCGACCCTGATGCTAAGGTGACAGTGTATGTAAGTAGATTTTTGTTTTCAGTGAAGGAGACCTGGGAAGGGATGGAGTTAGCTCTTTTTCTTCAAGAGTTATCAGATGGTACATGCTCCTCAAAGCCCTCGCTCTCTCGCACTAGGGCGCGCTCCAGGATCACACGGCCTTCCTTATAGCGCTGGCTGTCTTCAGTGGCAAACTCATAGATCCATCCCAGTTTGCTATTGCAGTTCTTGCAGCTCACGTCGCGAACCATGTGGCGGCCAGTGAGCATGACCCGGTCTTGAACTTCACTGTACTGCAGGTTAACTACCTAAGAAACAGGGGAACACAAAATCGCAGAGCCATGTGAGTTACTGGCCAAAAAAGGACACGTTATTGTGGCTGATGCAGTAAGAGCAACTTCAGAAAAGCAAATAGCAGTTGTTACTTTAGTCAAACCCACAATACCCTTCCCAGGGGCTACTTTTAGAAGCTGCTGGGAAAGGCAAATATCTGGAAATTGCACTGGACATCTAATGCACTCATGAATTACTGTACTATATGCCAGTCCTAGCCACATTATTTATACACACTAGTTACATTTCTGTGTTGCAGTGAAGGGTCCTCAACTTGGAGCTATAAAAATGTTGGTTTGGGACCAGCTGTTACCATTCACCATTCAATGAGTTCAAAGAAGGCTACCGATGTATAAGAAGCTAGTATGCAACAGGGATTCCACAGAAAAGGTTTTTTCTGTTTCCAGAAATACATTTTATATACAGATCAACAGGGACACACTAAGCCAACTTCAGATCATATACTGCAATACAGTTTTCAAGTGGGCTCAAATAATTTGTGAAGAATCTCCAAGGATTCTGAACATCCAACAGTCCTCTACACTTTACTCTCCTCTACATGGCCAGATAGTCAGTATTTCTGGCTTTGAAGGCGAGATGGTCTTTGTTCTAACCATTTAGCTCTGCTGTTGTGTAGCCCAAGAGCAGCCACAGGCAATACATAAACGAATGAGCATGGCTGTGTTTCATTATTAACAAAAACAGACAGCTGGCCTGCCACAGTGTACCAACTCCTGCTCTATACCTAAAGAAAGGTCAAGGGTATATACACTATCAATTATGTGAGAGAAAAGCCTATTTCTAAGTGGAACAGAGGGGTGTCCACTGGGGAAATTCTGCTAGCCTTTTAAGAGCAGCACCTGAGACTAGTTCTGTCCCTTAGCCTAAAAGATTTAGAAATTCAACTCTCCTAGTACACTTTAGATTCCAGGAGGCAGAATCACTCAACCAATTTTAAAGCAAGCCAGAAATTAGAGAAGCAGGCAGACTAGTCATTAATTTGTAAATCGGGAAATGCTCTTCCCGTTGGCATCCCATAAGCCACAACATAATCAGAAGTTATGACTGGAAAGCATAAATTAGAGCAAGGGAAGTTAGATGATCTTCATTCAGTTGCCCTGTCAAGCTATGAGAGCTTCATGAAGCCATCCCCCCTTAAGGACCAATCAGTGATATGGGTATAGAAGTATTTCTACTCCTTCTTCCATAGTCCATGAAGTCACTACAAAGTTCTTACACTGCATGTTTTCTAAAGCAATGGAGACTACTCTTCTTACTGTAATACAGTCTTTAAACTTTAATGGTAAAAAAATCACATTCTAGTAATGCCTTCCTAAGGTCCCGAAGGTAAGCCTAGCGGGCACTCATTTGAACATGCAGAATATAGCTCTCATTTCTGGTATCTCCAAACTATGAGGGGTATTCTGGTACTGCTGTCAAATATATTCACTGAACCCACTTAGAAAATGGAACTGGTTTTCCCACCAACCTTGTTAAAAAGAAATGCTCTGCCAGTGGCTCCTGTGAACCGAGTAGAGATGAGTTCTGAGCGGTTGGTCAGGATTGTATCGCAGTTTGCACAAGAAAACAGACGGGTACCACCAATATGATCAAGGAAAATTCTGCCCATTTTTATAGCTGAAGTTCTAAAAACCTAGGAGCAAATGGAAAAGCATAAGAAAGCATTATGATTTAAAAAACTGTTGGTATCTACGAGGTGGGGGTCATAGAGAACCATTCATAGATACGTATAGAGATGTATGTATAAATAACATATATATGTGATCTCTGCTTTGTAGTAGTACTCATTATGGGAAAGAGTGGACTCTGTACTAAAGGATCCAAGGTTCATGCACTGAACAAATAAACAGGCAAACCAAGCTAAGAACCATTTAGAAACAGTGAGCCAAGGAAGCAAACACGCTTAGGCAAGGCCAGAACAATATCATCACTTCTCTTTTGGTTGGTATGAAAAACACAGGAAGAAAGTGGAGTATCAGAAACTGAATAGTGAGAAGCACAGGCAGAGACCTAAGAAAGGCTTAGCCTAAGCATTAAATGTACATTCTGAGTATGTATAAATTGAGGAAAGACTGTGGGGCATGAGTGGGATAATTCCAAGAGTGAAAAAAGGGGCATCAGAAAATGAGAAGAGGGGAGTCTTGGTCACGAGCATGGGATGGCTCTGGTCATCAGGCACCTCTATAACCATGTAGGGGTGATGGCTGGAGTCTGTGGAGCACTAAGTGCTTTCCTTATTTCAAAATCGTCACAATAACTCTGTGAGGTTATCATCCCCACTTCATAAATTATCCAAGGTTATTAAGTGATCAAAGGTTACACAGCTTTCAAGTACAGAACACCATGACTGGAGTGCAGTTCACCCAACCTAAAGCCAAAATTCTTCCATGCCCTGGCACACGGCTAGGAAAACAAGAACAGAGGAGAAGAGAAAGAGAAGCCATTATTACGTAACTTATGTTTAAGAAATCACACGGTTCAATAAATCGCAGAAGTGTTGAAACATTGGGGCGGGAGGGGAATAAAGAAAAAGCTTTGAATCCAAATTCTGAAACAAGGATAATCACATTTCGGGATTTCAAAAGTTAGAGTGACTATGCACAACTCCTTCAATTCACAGCAATTAATCCCCTTAAACACTATGTTTTAAATATTTGTATTACGTATATTTAAAATGGCAAGCAGGTTGCTATAGCTGCCACCGTGAAAGAAAATCTACAATCTATGCTTGTAGTAAGAATCACTGTCATTTTAAATTGGGGGAAATTTCATTACAAATTAAAAATTCCATTTCTTCTTACATCTGTGAATGTCCTTAGTTATTAGGCAGTCCTAAGGTCATCAGAAAAGTCATTATCACAAAGATTATGACGTCCATTAAAAATTTTGATATGGAAGTTTAAGAAGAATGAAAAACAAATGGTAAGTTCAATTAAAATCTATGGCTGCTGAAAAGAAATCCATTGCACTTTAAGCAAACATGTCAGTGAATAAACCCTGGGTGAAACTGACACAACTTTAGAAATAGTATTTAGCTTTTGATTACATTTTTCCAAAATGACAACAGATGGTAAGACTATTGTTTCAGCCTTTAAAATGATAGCATTCCCTTTTCTAGATGCTTAAGAATACAGTATTTGTTACATAAAGGTCAGAGGTCTTTGAGGCCTGCAGGCTGAACTTGTCTGGTGGCATAGGGATACATCAGTGAACAAAACAGACAACTCTTCCCTTACAAAACATATGTGGACATGTTTAAATGTGGCCCACAGTTTTTTATTAATAAAAAAATAGGTGGGTCGCCATTTAAGACTTTAGAGATTTCTCTTAATAGAGCTTGTATTTTTTTCTCCCCCAACAATGGAGAGATATGGCACACGAGGCACACATTCTCATATGGCAACAATGACTAGAGTCAGTGGTAGCTGCAACTCCCCTGAGGTCATTCTGTCTGCTCAGTCACCACTTTGCATCACATAATTACTTCCCCTGTAAGACATCGGAGTTTATGACTCTTCATATAACCAAAGCATGCAACGGCTTGTGAGCAAGTGATCTGGGTCATATTTCTTAATACTGGTCATTTACAGAAAGTAACCAACAGCAAGGTTTACCATACCACCTAAGACACAGGGCTGGGATTCTGTATTTCTCTGAAAACCAGTATTTGTGCAATGATTAACCCCCCTGCTTGGGCTTCTGGGACTCATTACTTTAAAGCCAATTTTCCTTCAAACTTTTGAATATTCATAGTGTAAGTTATTTCAACCATAATACAGAGTATCTAGATGTTTCTGAATTGGCCATGGCAGACACAATGCTACTGTGGAAAATGTACTGGGCTTCAAAACAAACTCTCCCTATACTCTCTGTCTACATCATTCTGTCTTTGATTCAAAATTACAATATAGCTGTGACCATTTGCTACTGGTCCTTTATCCTAAATGGGGTAAAGAGACTTAATATGCTTTCTCTTCCCTGCTTCAAGTTCAGTCTATTTTTTACTTTTACCCAAGTATTTTTTACTGGATTCAATTATATGATTCATTACCAAGACCAAAAATATCTGTACAGAATCACTATTCCTAGTTGTGGTTTCCATTTATACAGTACTATATATGTACATAAAACTGTAAAATGTCGTTCTTATTTGCCAAAAAAGATAAGTTAGAATGCCATGGAATCCAGCAAAAGCAAGCAAAACATCTCTATCAAAGGTCTTTATGAAGTAGAAAAACCTGTGCAGGGTGGGGTCATTAGGCTCTAGGTGTTAAGCCTTAGCTTTGCAGTGCTGGGAACAACCTACTACTGACTCACACTATCCAAACTCTTAAGAGGCTGGTATCAATCAGAACGCCACTTGATTATGGAAGGAGGAAGGCCATTAAAAAGCTAAGATGTAACACCAGAATTAGGCTTCTTGGGATCTGGAGATTATATTAAACTCTGCCTTACACCTAATAATTTTTTAGCGTCTACACTGTATGGGACACTGCACTTGGTACTTTACATACCACATTTAATCTGGACAATTTTCTTAACTAGGAATTTGTCACCTTCCTAGGTAGAGAAAGAAATAGAGTCCTGACACTGGCCAAGCCAGGGCCTGAATGAAACCTTGCTCCAGTTCTTTTGACCCTTTTCATTCCCTAGTGACCACAGGGCTACCAGATTCAGGTTAATCATGTACCCTTCCTGCCTCCATGCTGATCCCTCTTAGATGTCCTTTCTTGGTTGGTGGCCAATTCAAATTACACTCTCCTAAATGAGAAACCCTGGTAACTTCTTAGAGAAATTGCAAAACCAACAATACTTCCTAAATCACTTCTGGAGGTCTTTCCTCCTTCCCCATTAAGGTCTTAATTCACAGGTGCCACTACACTTGTGTTAAACTTGATAGCACTACAAAATTAAGGTCAAAGGCATGTGCTTTAGGCATCTCTAAGAGCTCATACAGACCACTCCCTCACAAACTGAAAATCTGTCTCACTGAATAGAATATAGCTAATTCTTTTAGCTAAAAAACCCCCAGAGTTTTAAAGGAATAAGTTACATAACATAAAATCTAGTCACTGTAAGTTTACAACTCAGTGATTTTTAGTAAATTTATAAAGTTGTGCTACCACTGTATATCACCACAAACCAGTTTTAGAATATTTCTATCACCTCCCCCAAATTACAAGCCCCTCTGCAATCACAGGCAACCACTGATTTTCTAGTTTTACATCCAAAATATTTCCCAGATATGCTAAGTCCCTTGCTTAGACTCTGAAGAATCCTAAATCTCTTCAGTCACATATTTAAAAAACATCTTAAAATTGAGCTGCTTTCATAGATGACTAATGTTTTCTGTGCTGACTCTAGAGACACCTTACTGTATCCCTAAGTAATAAAATGCATGCTTTGGTCTCTGTCAGTGTTGAAGTTCAAGTTTATAACCAAAACTAAGGCCAAACTCATCACAGCTAAAACTTTAAGATGTGTTCTTTCTTTTTAACATTTCAAGCAAAACACATTTTTAGTAAGTACTATTCCCTAGATAATTTAATAAATAAGCCCTCTTTGGTACTAGCTTTTCTTAGTTCCAGGTTATTAAAAGCTTGAAATAACTACCGAACATGGTTGTTTATTGGGAGCCTATTATCAGTTTATCTGAAGTTACTGGAAACTGAGAGGCCAAGTTGAAAATATAAGTAAAATTCACAGATGATCTATAGATCACAGTTTAGTAACTGTTTCAATTTCCTTCCCCTTTAATAGCACATTTAGCTCCTTAGAGTGTCCATTTTCTATTTTAATAGGAGACCCTAGTAAAGCAATCACATTTTTAGAAACGGTACCTTTTTAACAGAATTTTTTTAAATTTACAGGATTTAATAGAACTTGTAAGAGAAAAAAGTTTTTCTCTTTGAAATTATCCATAAAAAAAAAAAATCTCAAGGAATGGATTATAAATGACTCTTGAACACTATGGGGGGTGGTGGTTAGGGATGCCACCCTCCTCTCTTGCACAGTGGAATATGTATATATGACCACTAATTCCCCAAAACCTTAATAGCCTATTGTTGACCAGAAGCCTATGGACACCATAAACATAACAAACCATAGCCAATAACATAATCATCGAATAACATCTTTTCGCTGTTAGATATATTATATACTGTATTCTTAAAGATTGAGAACAAAACATTAAGGAAACTATGAAAAAATATATCAACCGTACTGTGGTTATTGAAAAAAAAATGCACATATAATCAGATTCACCAGTTTAAACCTGTATTGTTCAAGGTCAACTATTTTAAAAATTAGACAATATGGGGGCGTGCTGCTCACGCTCTCTCTCTCTCTCCCCTGCTCATACATACTCTAAATAAACTTAAAAGAGTTAGACAATATGGACTATGTAATTTCCTAGTTTGAATCCAAGTCAATAAACAACGTTCTAAAAATGGCTATTTTTAGGTCAGATTTAAGTTTTGTTTGTTTTTAGCAGTTTCAGGTTCACAGCAAAATAAGGCAGGATTTCTTTCAGAAATGTGTGAAAGGAAGGTTTCTGTATGGATAGAAGTTTTCAACTCCTTTGGATAAATGCAAAGGAGTGCAAATGCTGGATCATACGGTAGGTTTAGTTTTGTAAGAAACTATGTCTTCCATTTTATATTCATACCGGCAAGGAATCAAAGTTCCTATTGCTCTACATGTCCTTACCCGCATTTGGCACTGTCGGTGTTAAGGATTTTGGTCATTCTAATAGGTTTGTATTGGTATCTCACTGTTGTCTTAATTTGCATTTCCCTAATGACATATGATACGGAGCATCTTTTCATTTGCTATTCGCCATTTTTTAATCAGGTTTTCTTTTTGTTCAGTTTTTAAGAGTTCTCGGTATGTTCTGGAGAAGTTCTTTATCGGATGTCTTTTGCAAATATTTTCTCCCAGTCTGTGGCTTATCCTCTTGCTCTCTTGACATCTTTTGTACAGAAGTTTTTAATTTTAATGAGTTGCAGCTTATTAATTATTTCTTTCACGGATGCCTTTGGTGTTGTATTTAAAAAGTCACTGCCATATGCAATGCCATCTAGACTTTCTCCTATGTTATCTTCTAAAAGTTTTATAGTTTTGCCTTTTACATTTAGGTCTGTGACTGATTTTGAGTAATTTTTGTGAATGAGGTGTAAGGTCTGGGTCTAAATTTTTTTTTGCATGTGGAGGTCTAGTTGTTTTAGCACCACTTGTTGAAAATACTATCTTTGCTCTGCTGTATTGCCTTTGCTCCTCTGTCAAATATCAGCTGATGATATTTATGTGGATCTATTTCTGGGCTCTGTATGCTGTCCCACTAATCTAATTGTCTATTCTTTGGTCAATACCATACTGTAGCACATTTATATATACATACATATATAAATCAATAACAAATATGGTGTCTTGTTGGTTAGTCTGGCTCATTGCTACACACTTTCCTTAAAAACAGGGGTCAGGCCCTCAGCTGCAGCAACTTCTTACTTGACACGTCTTTCAAGGCAAGGGAAATAAATGCAAAAATGAACTATTGGGACTTCACTAAAAAGCTTCTGTACTGGAAAGGAAACCATCAACAAAACCAAAAGGCAACTGACGGAATGGGAGAAGATATTTGCAAATCACTTATCAGATAAAGGGTTAGTATCAAAAATCTATAAAGAACTTAACCAAACTCAACACCCGAACAACAAATAATCCAGTGAAATGGGCAAAAGACATGAACAGGCACTTCTTCAAAGAAAATATCCAAATGGCCAACAGACACATGAAAAGATGCTCAACACCATACATCATCAGGGAAGTACAAATCAAAACCACATTGAGATATCGTCTCACACAGGTCAGAGTGGCTAAAATTAACAACTCAGGAAACAACAGATGTTTGGTGAGGATGTGGAGAAACGAAACCCTCTTGCACTGCTGACAGGAATACAAACTGGTGCAGCCACTCTGGAAAACAGTGTGGAGGTTCCTCAAAAAATTAACAATAGAACTACCCTAGGACCCAGCAATAGCACTACTAAGAATTTATCCAAAGGATATAGGAGTGCTGATTCATAGGGGCAGCACATGTAACCCAATATTTATAGCAGTGCTTTCAACAATAGTCAAATCATGGAAAGAGCCCAAATGTCCATCAACTGATGAATGGATAAAGGAGATGTAGTTTATATATACAATGGAATACTGCTCGACAATGAGAGAGAATGAAATTCTGCCATTTGCAACAATATGGATGGAACTGGAAGGTATTATGCTAAGTGAAGGAAGTCAGTCAGAGAAAGACATATTGTATGATTTCACCCATATGTAGAACTTGTGAAACTTAACAGGAGACCATGGGGAAAGGAAGATGAAAAAATAGTTTCAAACAGAGAGGGAGGCAAACTCATGAGAGACTCTTAAATGCAGAGAACTAAGGGTTGATGTGGGGGGGAGGTGACAAAGAGGGGAAATGGGTGATGGGCACTGAGGAGGGCACTTGTTGGGATGAGCACTGGGTGTTGTATATAAGAAATGAATCGTGGCAATCTACCCCAGAAACCAAGAGCACGCTGTAAACAATGTATGGTAGCTAACTTGACAATAAGTTGTATTAAAAAAATAATAATAAAAAATAAAATATAAGGGGCGCCTGGGTGGCTTAGTCGGTTAAGCGTCCGACTTTCACTTAGGTCATGATCTCATGGTTCGTGGGTTCGAGCCCCGCGTCGGGCTCTGTGCTGACTGCCAGCTCAGAGCCTGGAGCCTGTTTCAGTCTGTGACTCCCTCTCTCTCTGTCCCTCCCCTGCTCATGCTGTCTCTCTCTCTCCTAGAAATAAATAAAACATTAAAAAAAATAAATAAAATGTAAAACAAAATAAAAACAGGGGTTAGACAACTAACACCTGTGGGCAAAATTTTAGCTCACCACCTGTTTTTGTACCACCCACAAGCTAAGGATGGTTTTCACACTTTTAAATAAGAAAAAACATCAAAAGATTATTTTGTGATACATGAGAACTATGCGAAATTCAAACTTTAATGTCCACAAATAAAGTTTTAATGGGACACAGCCACACATATTTGCTTTTACTTGACAGCTGTCTCACTGGAACGGCAAAGTTTGAATAGTTATGGTTGACACCTTATGGCTTGTAAGATTTACAATATTCACTATTTGGCCCCTGAAAGTATGCCAACCGCTGTTAAAAATTCCTTCAGATGGTGAACAAGGCTTTTCATTTAGAAAGCAGATAGTCGGGGCGCCTGGGTGGCTTAGTCGGTTAAGCGTCCGACTTTCGCTTAGGTCGTGATCTCATGGTTCGTGGGTTCGAGCCCTGCGTCGGGCTCTGTGCTGACTGCCAGCTCGGAGCCCGGAGCCTGTTTCAGTCTGTGACTCCCTCTCTCTCTGACCCTCCCCTGCTCATGCTGTCTCTCTCTCCTAGAAATAAATAAAAATATTAAAAAAAAAAAATAGAAAGCAGATAGTCATTTTCAATTAAAAAAAAAGTAAACTTAGTTGGCACTCAGGGTTAAGGATCAATAGGAGTACTAGACAAGATCAATTTTATCCTGCTCCCCTTTTCTTCAGATTTTTCTAGCTAAAATCTTTAACTATCTATAATCAAATCAGCTCTAAAAAGATTACAAAAATAAATAATAGATTTCCTGGCTGCGGCCTTTTTCTCTCCCATCCCCAGGATTTTAAATAATGTGGCCCAGATATTTGAATTCTGGAGTCAGGCAGCCTGGGTTCACATCTCAGCTCTGCCCCTTAAAAGCTGTGTAAACTTTGGATAAGGTGTCTTCTGCTTCTTCAACTGTGAAACAGAGACAGCAGTATCCATCTCTGAGTTGTGAGAATGAAATGGAGAGAATACATTATGAGAACAGTGTCTGGCACATCATAAATGTTAAACAAAGGTAAATGCAGTAAAACTAGATTTCCTTATGAAACAAAACAACTGGCTTCATCTCCTGTTCATTACTGCAAAGCTAAGTGATGAGGTGACAGAAATTATAAGCAGAAGGAAAAGTTAGAAAACTTGTGAAGCGTCTCAAATTCTCAGTGTCACAGTTCCAGGTCTTAAAATAGGTACACGCCCTCCCTGTAGTTAATAATAAAGTTGGGATCCAACCCTGGCAGGCAGAATTCAGCAAAGAAAGCATTATACTGTCCAACCCTAGAAATACCAGAGAGAAGAGTAGGTATTGATCTGAGTCTCTAAGGATCCACCAATGGGAAAACCCCCCATTCACAGATAAGACTTTTCCTTGTAAACTTTTCCCTAGGGCATTTCCACCAGCCACACCCAATACTGGAACTCCACTTATTGCTAGCCAGTAAGAAGGGCTTTTCTGATGCCAGAAGGTGGTTGGCAAATGCAAGGTACAAAGGCTCTCTCCAGCAAGGAACTGAGTGTGTAGAAGCTCAGCGCAGAGAGGGCCCAAGGAATCTGCCTTTCTAGAGGAGACTATGTTTTGCAACAGTTCTGATAAAATGAAAACCTGCTGGAGCATGTTTATCTGGTTTTCAGTCTCTCCCCTCTCCAAAACAAGGAACAAAACCTAAAGACTTTTATAGTTGATTACTACAGTTAACATTTAATGCTGTGGTTATCTTATCAACTATTTTCATACTGATTTGTGACTCAATTCTACTTAAAACATTAAAGGGAGAAAATACATTAAATTCAATCCAAAAATCAATTAGTTTTTGTAGAGAATATTTACCAAGCCAAGGTTTCGGGAACAAAAGGGAGCTGTGTGTTCCTCTTGTTAATTCTCTTGCAATACCTGATCAGTTTCCTTTACGGTGTCAAAGGATGTTCTAGTTGTGGAATCCAGTCTTCAACTGACAGTAACTTCACTATTTTTGTTTTTGTCCTTCAAATAATGCTTTTGTTGTTGTTGAATGTTTTCCAGGTTTACTATATTTCTATAATACTTACTGTTTAGTCATCACTAAAAAATAAGAGTAGTCATGGAACTCAGTGAGTCAGCTAAACAATCTGAGCTGGTAATCTCCCCAAAACACCCACTGGCAAGACAAATTCAAGATCTCTCATTTGTTGTGATGCAATACCAGGACTCAAAAAAGCCTCTTATTGGGTAGATCGGAGTATAAATTAACTGTCTGGTTTCCTCATACAGGTGTCAAGTAGCAAGTTCATATCACAGCTAAGGTTCATTTTCTACATTACGCAGCCATTATTACACGGGATTACCAGAGACACAGATGACTTCTATAGCCATTCAGGCTCTATAAAACCTAAAGAGATATTCTTGGTGCAAATGTACTTAGGACTATCTTCACATCTCATGACTGTATTTAGAAATAACTTTCACATCTCACGAAGATATTTAGGACTATGTTAGGCCTATATTGGAGGGTACTGTCTAATGTAATATCTTTTTTTTGTTTAGACTTAATTTTGGTTTTATCTCCCTTTGCTTTTCATGGTTTCTACACCTTTCTGTCTCTCCCACCACTCAAATAGAGCAAAACGCAACCAAGTCTAGGGAAAAGTCTGATGCTCCAACCAGAAATTATGTTTGGAAGCCACATGTACGTTACCAACCTTAGTTTTCTGAAAATCCAGTTTTCCTTAATTCCCCTGTACAGGATTCAATAATTTACTTGAGCACATTTTATCATCTCCCTCCTATAGAGAAGATGGTTGCTAGAGATAAACTTCAAAAACAAGTCAACCAGTAGGCCTGTATTGGGGACAGAGCTGGGTGAGGGTATGGTCAAGGTGGACACCAGTCCTTTCCCAGGAGGTACATTCTACCTGGTGTTCCAGCACATACCCAGAAAGATAATGGGATACGGAAAGTACGCAGTGTGCCAAATTCCACAAGCTCCACCTTCTCACTATTTATAAATGCTCCAGGCCTGTTTTTCCTTCTAGGCCTGTTTGGCCCCCCACCCCATCCCACCCCCAAGACTCACGTTTTCTAGGTCGGATCAATACCGATCCACTTCAGGATGTTTCCTACTTCACTCTTATCCATTTTTTTTTCACTGCCCCAGCTTTTCAACTTCTGTAACACTCATTTCATATTTGACTATGAAATAGTTACTCCATTTCATTTGTTTATGACTTTTTACTAAGTTACAGGCTTCTAGAGAAAAGACCATGCGTTCTTGGTATCTTGGTATCTTATCCCGTCTTATCTAACACAGTACACATATGCCATAAACTTTTAGGGAAAGAATACACCTAGACACTTCACATCTAGCACAAGTATTTACCCTGGAAACCCTTCATGTATTTTGGTTCACCTGTGTGCAAATTCGGCTGTAACACTATACGTGGCTACGCAAAGTGAGCTAATACCCTATTGCCCCCAGTTACTTCACCAGCAAAGCTAATTTTCCAAAAACACAAGGTTAGCTGGCCTGAGGTTACTTCAGGTTTTCCATCTGTCAGGGAGACCTGGAATAAAAATCCTCAGATTACCAACAAGGCCCTATAAACAGAAAAAGTTTAAAAATAAATGAGCTGTATACTTTCCCAGCGTCTCCGGGGGGGGGGGGATTAATAAGAGTCAGGATTAAGCAGATCTTTGTAGCAGTTCCGTTTTCCAACTCCCGCGTTCATAATACTCATTGTCCTACCTAGCTGTCTAGAATAAAGGGGCTGCGAGAGCACGCCCACCCTCTTGCCGGCTGCGGCGGACGGGGGTGGGGAGGGGGGAGGGCGGAGAGGAAGGGCGCGGCCCCCGTCCGGGCAGCCGGCGACCGCGCGACCCGCTGCGGACCGGGCCCCGCCAGCCGCCCGCGGCCCCAGCTGGCCCCAGCTGATTGCGGGCACGTGACACCGCGGGCCAATCGGGAGGGGCCGACCGAGCGCGGCGCGGCCTCCTCCCGCACCACAAACACGGGCCGGAAACAGCTGAGCGGGCGGCGGCGCGGGGTCCTGGCCGGCCCGCCGCAGCCCGGGACGCCCGACGGCCGCCCAACAGCCCCACCCCGATCTCCTCCAGGACGGCGGGGCCGCAAGCTCACTCCTGGGGCCAGGTGCTGAGCTGCAGGGCAGGGTGGCTGGCATCACCTGGCGGGGCAGACACAAAGCCAACGCGGCCCCCCGCCCGTGGCTAGTGCCAGGCGGCCGAGACAGCGGCCCTTTTTAAAGACGACCCCCGCCTAGCGCCCAGCCGAACTCAGACTTCACTTCGAGGCTGGAGGCGCGGCGAGGCTGCAGAGGAACAGGCCTCCGGACGACCGCGGCGACGCGGAACCCCGGCGCGCCCCCGACACTGCGGCGGGGACGCGGCCCGTGGGGGCGGGGCAGCCGGGGCGGGGGAGGTCGCCGACCGAACTGCCCGCGGAAGGGCCTCCAAGGCGGCGCCGCGGGCACTGGGCCGGCGAGAGGCTGCGGCAGGAGGGCGCGGGCGCAAAGCGGCGGGGTCGCGGCTGTTGCGGGCGCGCCGGTCGCCCCGGCTGCGCGGCGGGGGCGGGCCGACGGCGGCCGCCGCGCCTGGGCCTCACAAAGAGGAAACAGCCCAGCCCGTCTATCCGCAGCCCCGGCGCTGGGACCCGCCCAGAGGGGTCGAAGGCGGCCGTGCTAGGACCCCAAGGGGAGCGCGGCGAGGAAGAGGCACTTCCTGCCTCTGTCCCCCTCTTCAGGCCGATTCCCGAATGCTTCGAAGCCGTCGACCCGGAGGGCTCCTCAGCCTCCACCGGGTTCCGAGCCCAGCCCCCGCCGACCGCACTCACCCCGAGCGGCTGTGAGATCCGCGGCCGCTGGCGGCTCTTCGCTCCTCAACTGGGATGAAGCCCCTCGGCCACCCGAGTCTCCAGGTTTAGTCAGGCCCTGGCCTTGGCCCCGCCTCTCCCTGGTTGGGCCTCAGCGTCAATCACTCGGCGTAGCCCCGCCCCTCGAACAGTGGGCTCTCCTGGTTGGCCCAGAACGCCCTTCATTTCTAGGCCCCGCCCTCGTTCCCGGCATCCTGCCCCTTCCGCGGGGCCCCGCCCCTTCTCTGGTTCACCCTCCCCCACTACCTCTCCCCTCCGCGGCTCTGCCCACCCCTCCCAGAAGCCGCAGGCACTGAGCCAGCTCCCTTAGATCGCCCCGCCCCTGACTCAACTCCTCGTACTCGTGCAGCCAATCAAAGAGGCTAACTCTGCCCCTTCTCGGGAAGCGACCAATGTGAAGAGGCTTAGGATCCGCCTCCTTCCCAGCTGAGAGCACACAACACAGCATCCACGTGAGTCAGCTTCTTAAAGGAGAAGGTTCTGCCTTTCTAATTGCGGCAGCTGTAGGACATCGCGCGTCATCAGCGTCACCAGGTGGTGGCTAAGGCCTAGCTTTTTGAGGCCGAGAGACGACAAATGAAAACAACAGGCTGTTTTTCTAGTCAAAGCAGGTACCTAGATAGTTAAAACGTACCGTGTAACTAATTTCCTTGAGACTGTTTAGTCACTTCTTAAAGAGCGCCACCTTTTACTTGCAAACCCCAAACCCTTTGAATCTCAACATATAGGAAATCCTGAAGAACATCTATGGAAAACGACATTTTTCAAGTGTGCCCGACTTAATTTACAGCTCTCTGAGTTTTCTCTTGGTAGTAGAAGTGATTATCAAGAAGACGAGAAAATTCAAAATCTTTTACATGGAGATTGTCTGCCTCTGAAAGTCAGGTTTGTTTGTTGGAAAGGGTAGCTGTTTCCCTAACCATCAGGAACGGTTAAGATAGAAGGCTTTGTGTCACTTTTCATTAGCATTTCCCAGGCAATTACATTAATGGTCTTTGCTCGACTTTCAGGATGAAGTATAAGTATTTGATGATGCCTATTTCTCAGACAGAAAATAAAGGCTAACATTTGAGGTTAATCTGCAAGGCGTTTAAAGCCATCTTTGGTAGGATAGAGGTTTTGAAGCAAATACTAGAAATTTGACTTCTCATCAGCCTCAAAATCACCGGTATTTTCATGCAGTGCAGATAAAAACCCATCAACAAAGGCAAAACAAGTAGAGATAGGAAGATTTGTTGTTTTGTTTTGTTTTAAGTTTGATTTATTTGTTTGGAGAGAGACAGAGACCTCGCCAGTGGGGAAGGGGCAGAGAGAGGAGAGAGAGAATCCCAGGCAGCTTCTGCACTGCCAGCACTGGAGCCATGAAACTGAGATCATGACCTGAGCCGAATCCAAGGGTAGGACGCTTAACCAACTGAGTCACCCAGGCGCCCCAGAGATAAGGGAAGTTTTAAACATTTTTTAGTTTTTTCCTCATTATTGTTTTGTTTTTACTTTAATTACAAAGTAATATATATTCATTGTAGGGAGGTCATACAGCCTCATTTCATAACAGAAACCTCTGTCTTCTGCTTACAGTTTCTTGTACATCCTATTCTTCCTGAAACGAATGTGTAGGAAAGCATATTGCACCTCTTACTGAACGCAACTAAAAGCCAATGGAACTTTTATCTACAAATTTACCTTTGTCTATATCCACAGTTTTCCATGGTATGACTTCATCTTTTATTAAGCACTTTTTCTACAGACATCCTTCAATCTTTTTCTATTAAATATACTGTTCTAAGGAACATCTGTGTTCACTGATAACCTATTTGTCAAGTATTTCTGCATGTAATTATTTGAAAGGGGCGTATAGTGTCTAAACCCATAGGAATGAGTTTTTCTCAAAGTGAGCACTTTTGAGTGCTGGGTAAAACCATAGGGAAGATTATTTATTTATTTATTTATTTAACAAATACATAGAAAGTGTTAACTGTTCTAGGTGTTCTCAGATTAATGCTCTCAGTTAATTTTCATGAAATTTGGTTCTGTTATCCCCATTTTACAGATGAGTTGACTGAAGCACAGTGATTAACAAACATGTCCAAGGTCACCTGGTGGATATAAATTACAACTATTAAACACAATATTTGTAAACTTGGAAGAGAATGATGAAAATCATATTTTAAAAAGACTAAACGATAGTGATGTGCAGAGTTAAAACCCAAATGGGAGGTAAGAAGGCCAGGTAGGAAAGGCATGGAAGTTGCAGGTTCAACAGAAATAGCTGCGCAGGACTGATTGATTGTTTATAGGTGGACTAAGAATTTTCCCAGATAAGCCAGAGATTTTCTCCTAGGTGACTGATGACCTCCTGTCGCTGGGTACAGGGCTGTTGGGAAGGTCAGTTTGGGGTGGAAGATGATGGACCCCCTGATGGTGGCATTAGAAATAGAAAATATACAGTTGAAGATAATGTAACAAATATGGAAGAGAAATGAAAAAGGGTAAGAGCTTTAAAGACAGTCTTGATAGGCTTTTGGTTCAGTTGTGTTAAACATTTTAGTTTAATTAAATTTGGGATAAATTACTTTATAATACTGAGACTTTCCCACTAAGAACATGGTATGTTTATCCATTTATCCATTCTTTTATGTCTTTCTGTATAATTTCATGGTACAGCTAACATCCGTTTGGTTGTTCATATATCTTCTTAGGGCTCTACTTAGGTATTGTATATTTTCTGAGAATATTATGATTTGGATTACACCTTCCCATTCATATGTTGAATTCCTAACTGCTGCGTATCTGTGACTATATTTTGAAGTCCAGCCTTTAAAGAAAGGGGGTTGAGTTAAAATGAGGTTGTTAAAATAGGCCCTAAAACCATCTGACCAGTGTCCTTATAAAAGGAGATTAAGGATGTGAACACAGTCTGGCTGTGACATTTGTCACCCCTTAGATCGCCAGGGTTGACTTGGCTGATCTGACTGGCTAGGGAGGTGTCCCCTTCCTCCCTTACCATTCCATGTGCCTGTGTCCCTCTCTGAAGCTGCTTACTTGGTAGAAGAAGATGACTTTCCCTGATAGAGAAGAACCACTCTTTGGTCAAGAAGAGTATATACTTGTATACAAGTAGATGCAGTCCTCTGCTAGAACCTTCAAACAAGTTACAAGTTCTCCACATCCACTCGTAGGAGAACCTGGCGTAGTCAAGTTTCCATGACTCCAGACACCTCCAAATGAGGCACAGCATGTGGATGTTTGCCTTTCTTAAAAAAGAGAGACAAACATTACTACATAAAAAGGGACACCAGAGATGTGTGTACATATAGAAAAGATCATGTGAAGACACAGAGAGAAGGCCACCTGCAAGCCGAGGAGCAAGGCCCCAGTAGAAACTAAACCTGCTGACCCCTTGACCTTGGACTTTCAGGCTCCAGAACTGTGAGAGATAAATTTCTGTTGTTCAATCCACCCAGTCTGTGGTATTTTGTTGCACCTGCCATAGGAAACTTAACAGAGGAGGTTGCTGTGAATGGAACTTCTATTATATATTATAACTCTTCTTGGTTATTTATTTTGTAGGAAAAATAATGATTTTGCACTTTATTTCCCTGAATTTTCTAGATAGATTATTCTGTCTTCAAATGATCATAATTTTGTCTACTTCTTTCTATTCATTTGCCTTTTATTTCTGTTTAAGTATCTTTGAGTGCATGTGTGAATATTTTGCTCAAAAACTTCCTTTAGGGGCGCCTTGTGACTCATTGGGTTAAGCATCCGACTCTTAGTTTCAGCTCAAGTTATGATCTCATGGTTCATGAGTTCAAGCCCCATGTTGGGCTCTGTGCTGTCAGAGCCCTCTCCCTCTCTCTCTGCCCCTCCCCTGCTCTCTCTCTCTCTCTCTCTCTGTCTTTCTCTCTCTCACACACACACACACATACACCCACAGATTAAATAAACTTTTAAAAAATCCTTTATTGCTAATTTGTAAGGTTCCTTTTTATAAAATGAAAAATGGGTGTGAAATTTTATCAAATACCTTCTCAGTGTCTATTAAGATAATCATGTTTTTCTCTTATCCTGTTTCATTTTATGATATATTACAGTAACCTGCCTCTAACATTAAACTAGCTTTGCATTTGGGGATAAAAGTTTCTTTATCACTTGATATGTGCTAACTCTGACATTCTTCCGATACATAAAATCAGAAACATGAGCATCTCAACAAACACCGACATATCCTGGTGCATTATTCTAGTTGCTGACTATACTTTCTGGCTGAAACCATCTGATATGCCCCTAAGAGGTAATTCAGTATCATAACTACAAACCCAGGGTCTGACCTTCAGAATGCCCTTCTGTTGGTGCTTGCATGGACCTCTCTTTTGTTCTGATTTTCCTTCTCTTGCTTTGAAGGACTCTTACACTGAAGTTGTGACTTTGGAGATAAGACTACCCTTTAAGTGAAGGCTTCATGCCCAGCTGTAAGTCTCTCATTGCCTCCTCACACTTCCCAAGGCCTTGTAAATTTCTTTGCTCAGTAAGCCCTGAAACACTTGGACATCCACCCACCTCTGCCACTCTTTGCAGATAATCACACATATAATTTAGAGTCAGATTAAGACTGCAGGAGATGAGCTACCTCAGAATTTCTGAATCTCAGTATTTCCTTCTTTGTTTCCTATTTTCTTGGCACTATCTCCAGTTAGAAGAAAGACAGTCTCTTTTCCTTTCCAAAGCCCAATAGACACCTATACCTGGAAAACAACTCTGGATCTTGAAACTCAGTCAGTCTTTAAGAGAATCCACATCTTGTCTTAGCAGCACAAATAACACATATTTCCTTTCTTCTTCTTTTAAGTTTGTTTTGAGACAGAGAGAGAGAGAGAACATGAGTAGGGGAGGGGCAGAGAGAGGAAAAGAAAGAGAATCCCAAGTAGGCTCTGCATTGTCAGTGCAGAGCCCGATGTGGGGCTTGAACCCAGGAACTGTGAGATCATGACCTGAGCTGAAATCAAGAGTCCAAGGCTTAACTGATTGAGCCACCCATGTGCCTACAACACATATTTCCTTAGGCCTAGGGTTGTCACACCCCTCTTGGGTCTGTTAATAGACCCCAATCCCCCTGGCTCCTTCAACAGCTACAAGTACTTACCATCTCTCTCTTGTTTGCACCCTACATACAAGTGATCTGCCCTCATATCCAACACCTTAGTTTAGACCCAAGTAACCTCTTATAATAACTTGTGTATCATTTCCCTTGCTTTATATCATGTTCATCCCCTCCCAGCGCCCCCCACCCCCATATCCTGTTGCCTGGAATGTGGATACACCTGGACCACAGGACCAGGACTTTGCCCTAGGGATGGAGGAGTGGACAGCTGGAAGGAACATGGACCCCAAATACTGTAGAGAGTAGAGCTGCCATACTAGCCTGGGACTGTATGATTGGGGGAGGGGCTTTTTCGTCGAGGGGGTAGGGACACTGCATGTTTTTTACTTTAACCTGAATTTATGAGAACTTCAGATAATTTAAACAGACTGGCTCCTTTAGGGAGAAACATATATGTAAGTCCAATCCCAATGTAGTAGTTAAAATATCAATCTTAATTAAAATATTAATAACTGCCTGAGTTGCAGCCCTGCCATTTTACCAAAAGCTGTCTCAAAAGTCACTGATCATGAAATTCAGCTAAATCTTTTTGGACTGCTCAGATTTTGTGCGGTATTTGAAATCATCAACCAAACATTCAGTTTCCCAACTTTCTATTCTCTTGGCTTTGGCCGTATAGTAGTTGCTTGTGGTGGACAGGCCTCCCTGCCTGCCCTACCACCCCCCACAATGGCTACATCCTAATCTCCAGAACTGGTGAATGTGTGACCTTACATGACCAAAGGAATTTTGCTGGTGGGATTAGTTTAAGGATCCTTGAATGGGGAGATTATTCTGAACCATCCAGGTGAACCAACGTCATCACAAGGGTCTTCATTAAAGAGAGGTAGGATGGCCCATAAGCATATGGAGATGTGCTAACCATTAGAGAAATGTAAAGCAAAGCCACAGTGAGATATCACTTCATACCCTTCAGGATCATTACCACCAAGCAAAACAAAACAAAACAAAACAAAAGGATGTTGGCAGTACTTGGACAAATTGGAGCCCGGTGCAATGCAGGTAGAAATGTAAAATGGTACAGCTGCTATGGTAAACAGTATGACAGTTCCTAAAAAATTAAAAATAGAATTACCAGGGGCGCCTGGGTGGCTTAGTCGGTTGAGCGTCCGACTTTCGCTTAGGTCATGATCTCGCAGTTCGTGGGTTCGAGCCCCGCGTCGGGCTCTGTGCTGGCTGCCAGCTCAGAGCCTGGAGCCTGTTTCAGTCTGTGACTCCCTCTCTCTCTGACCCTCCCCTGCTCACACTGTGTCTCTCTCTCTCCTAGAAATAAATAAAACATAAAAAAAAAAAATAGAATTACCATATGATACAACAATTCCACATATATACCCCGAAAGAATGGAAAGCAGGGTCTCAAAGAGATATTTGTTCACCCATGTTCATAGCAGCATTATCCACAATAGTGCAATGCAATGATTTATGAGAAATATGTATGTGGTCATTCAGCCTGATGGTGTCCAAGAATTGCTTGGTGTTGGGTATGGGAGTGGGGTGGGAGTTAAGTCTGGGGGCCTAAAAAAAGTAGTCAAGAGCTAGAAGCAACCTGAGTAGACTTCAGTGGTTGAACGGATAAATGAAACATGGTACATACACACAATAGAATATTATTGAGTCTTAAAAAGGAAATAAATTCTGACACATGCTATCTTTCAAGACATTACGGTAAATAAAATACCGTAAATAAAATATGCTTCCTAATACCAAACTGTGCCCTCAAAAATGGTTAAGATGATAAACTTTATGTTTTGTGTATTTTACCACAATTAACGAATAAACTAGGTTTTCTAACAAAATAACAGCAATAACAAACTGCAAAAGGGAGGTAGGAGAGTCAGAGGCGGAGAAGGAAATGGGGTGATAGAAGACTAGAGGTCAGAGTGAGCAGGACCTCCAGCCAGGAATGCAGGCACCTCAGAAGGTTAGAAAAGGCAAGGAAATGGATCCTCCCTCCCTAGAGCATCCACAAGGAACACAGCTCTGCGGACACCTGGATTTCAGCCTCCGGAGACCCATTTTGGATTTGTGACCTCCAAAACTGCAAGCTAATAAATTTTTGTTGGTTTTTAAAAATTTTTTCTTAATGATTTATTTATTTTTGAGAGAAAGAGACAGTGTGAGCAGGGGAGGGCCAGAGAGAGGGGGAGACACAGAATCTGAAACAGGCTCCAGGCTCTGAGCTGGCTGTCAGCACAGAGCCCGACGCGGGGCTCAAACGCACGAACCATGAGATCATGACCTGAGCCAAAGTCGGACACTTACCAACTGAAACACCCAAGCACTCCGTATTTTTGTTGCTTTAAGCCACTAAGTCCGTGATGATTTGTTATGGCAGCCAAAGAAAGTTACTACATCACACTATTTTCCCTAAGCCATATTTAAAAAAATTTTTTTAATGTTTTATTTATTTCTGAGAGAGAGAGAGACAGAGACAGAGACAGAGATAGTGTGAGCAGGGGAAGGTCAGGGAGAGAGGGAGACACAGAATCCGAAACAGGCTCCAGGCTCTGAGCTGGCTGTCAGCACAGAGCCTGACATGGGGCTGAAACCCATGAACCGTGAATCATGACCTGAGCCGAAGTTGGACGCTTAACCGACTGAGCCACCCAGGCGCCCCTAAAGCCATATTTTACATTGAGTTTTCTTACTAATCATCTGGTGCTGTTTATAATTAGGATTAAATTTGTTACTGCACATAACTATATTGTTTCTAACATGTTATTTTCAGAAGTCTGACTCAGCAACTGTTGGAGGTGTCAGGGAACAGAACCTCAGCCCACAAACCCCTAAGTCTTTTTTGCAACGGATTGTGCCAACCAAGAGGATCTTGTAATATCCTCCCCTAAATTTCTTGTAAACCAACAACAACGGGGTTCGTAAAATTTCCACAAGCTTTCCCAACACTGAAAACTTTTACACCTCAAAACCTGGGGTGAGGATAGGTACATGTCCCAAGTCAGGTGGGGGCAAATTGGAGAGCAAAATAAATGGTGGTGAGGACAGTTGGGGCGCCTGGGTGGCTTAGTCGGTTAAGCGTCCGACTTTCGCTTAGGTCACGATCTCGCAGTTCGTGGGTTTGAGCCCCGCGTCGGGCTCTGTGCTGACTGCCAGCTCAGAGCCTGGAGCCTGCTTCGGTCTGTGACTCCCTCTCTCTCTGACCCTCCCTTGCTCATGCTGTCTCTCTCTCTCTCTCCTAGAAATAAATTTAAAAAACATTAAAAAAAAAATAAATGGTGCTGAGGAGCATGGGTTTTAGGATTATTTAGCCTGAGGTCAACCCCCAGCACTTCCTCTTGCTAGCCACCTAACCATGGGTGAGAACTTCAATTTAATTACTAAAAATAGAGATAATTTTAGGGTAATTGTTAACACTGAAGAATATAACTAAAGTCAAGTGCTTAGCCAGCGTCCCCGACACCTGTCAAGTGCTCAATGAAAGTTGCTGTTTTGAGAGTTCTTACTATTTTCATGACTCTTGATTATGAAGCTGAGGCTAGATAGAAGTCCAGAGCAAGCAGGCTTTGCTCTGTTTCCCCCATACCGTCTGCATTGCAGAATGGTAAGGTCACCTGGCAGACTGCCGGGCAAATGCCTGCTAGCTCTCTTGTGTGGTTCAACCCTGAATCAAGAGAGTACTTGAAATACTGCCAACAGTCTGACATTCTTTATATTATGGAGATGAAAAATGAGCCATTCAACTTCTTTCAAAACCTACTTGCCCACAAAAAGTCAATAGCAGAGATCCTTCTGAGTTCTAAGCTAGAATTCCATCAATGAGATAACATGCACTCTTAGTGACCGCCATTACTAATGATAGTCATTTAAGAGGACACACTTTGAACACAAAATAAACATTGAAAACGCCTTCAAACACCAATCAGATCTATATGAACTAATATAGTGTTCAAGATACATTATTACGTGGAAAATGGCAGCTGTGGGATTACATGCATAGTCTTATCAATTTTTGAAAATAAGATAACTATTGTATACAGATAAAAATCTGAGATATTCACTTTATACACTGTCCTCATTTTCATAAACCTATCTTACAATGCCTGTGTTTAACTTGAGCAATCAGAAAACTGATAATGATAAATTTTATTGCCAAAAGCATTTTTAAGTTTAGTTTGTACTCAACTTTTATTGAGGATTGACACAAACGATGCTCACATGAAGAATTTGCATCTTCTGCTACACTAGCAGTATCAGTCAACTCTGGTGAATAGCAGAAACCCACCTTGAAGTAGTTGAAGCATAAGAAGGAAATATACTGGCCCACATCCCCAAAGAACAGGAAGGGTGGCTTGGTCCAGCCATAGGGAATTTGAATGCAGCCGAGATTGGCTGATTCTGTCTCTACTTCTGTTTCTATTTGCAAATTGACTATTTGTACTTCCTTACCATGGCCTCAAGCAGCCCCGTGTTTGCATCATTATCATTATGGCTTCCTGACCGAAAAGGAAAGCTCTAGTTAGAAAAGTCCCAGAGAAGGATTCTGACAAACTGGGTGGATCGGGGGCCTGTCACCATGGTCAGACATATGGGGTCTTGTGACTCCAACCCACTCTACTACCATGGATTTGGAGTTGGGATGATGGCTATCTTAGTCAGAATAGGCCACTATAACAAAGTCCCATAGACAGGTGACTTACAAACAACAGAGATTTATTTCTCGTAATTCTGGATGGTGGAAGTCCAAGATCAAGGTACTAGCATAGTCAGGTTCGGGTGAGGGTGCAGGCATGGGTTGCAGGATGCTGACGTCTCATTATCCTATGGCAGAAAGAGAGCAAGCTAGCTCTCTGGCCTCTTCTCATAAAGACACTAATCCTGTTTCTAAAGGTTCCATCCTCATGACCTAATTATCTACCAAAGGCCCCACATCCAACTACTCTTATCTTGGGGATTCAACATACGAATTTTGGACAAGTATTCAGTCCATAACAATGGCATTCCCCAAAAGAAGAGTGGTTCTGTTATGGGCAGACAACTATATGTTTTTGTTGCTGGAGACACTGCTAACATGCATTCCAGCATCTGTTGTAAAAGTTTATCGATAACTATTTTGCCTTTAAACAAAGGCTCAGAGACCAAAGGCTCCACCTCAGGGTGCTGGAGGAAGAAAGGAAGACTGAGAGACTCTGTTTAACAGAGTAGTATCTGTACAGGGCAGTGTCCAGAGTCAAGATTGGAAACCCAGGTTAAGAACAGAAAGTAGATAGACAATCAGTGCCAGTCTGAGAAATTTGGCCAGACCAATGCATTTATTTTAAAGGTTTTTTTTTACAGGTTAATTTATTTTTAATCTCAAAGGTTTAAAGGTCTTAAGATCCCCAACTTCAAGTTTTTCAAAACCTACATTTTCAGGAACAGAAGCCTCACTATTGAAAAAGGAATACTATATGCAAAGTTTTATTAAATGTCAATTAAATGAGTCTGTTAAACACAGAGGTGATAGGATGGATGAATTTAGGAGTTCTATAAAGATACTTGTGTCAGGGTTCTCCAACCAATAGGACAAGGATAGATTGGTAGATGGATAGTTATATAGAAAGAGATTTATTACAAGGCATTAGCTCATGTGATTATGGAGGCTGAGTAGCTCCACACTTGCTATCTGTAAAACTGGAGCCCCAGGAAAGCTGGTGGTGTAATTCAAGGAGCTGAGAGCCAGAGAGCAGATAATGCAGATTCCAGTGTGAGTCTGAAAGCCTGAGACCAAGGAATGCGAAGGGCAGGGGAAGATCCATGTCTGTGCTCTGTCTGTCAGAGAGAGATTGAATCCAACCTTCCTCTGCCTTTTTGCTCTATTCAGACCCCAATGAATTGGATAATACCCACTCACACTGGGGAAGGGCAATCTGATTTACTGTCTTCTCATGATCAAATGCTAATCTTTTCCAGAAACACTCCCTCAGACACACCCAGAAATAAGGTTAACCGGATATCTGGGAATCTCACGATCCAGTCAGGTTGACGCATTAAAAGTAATTATCACAATACCTTTGTATCCTTATTATAATTCTGAATTTTAGCTGATGCCAGCTGAATAAGCTTTGCTCTGAAGAGATGTCATCTCATGGAGTTTATAGAAAGCCCTTTGTTTTGACAAAGGTTGTAATTACATCAGTAATCCCGGAGGTGGGTCAAGGCTAGCACATTTTTTACCTCTTCAGATGTGTTCTGTTCTCTGGCTCCAAAATGGACTTTGGAGCATGGGCAAATTAATAATTTCTTGGAAGAAATATATATATTTATGTATATAAATATATTTATGTATTATTTCTGTATATAAATATATATATTTAATATATAAATACATAATATATAAATATAAATAGAATAAATAATAATAAATAAAAATATAATAAATAAGTATAAATATATAAATATATATAAATAAATATATAAATACATATAAATATATAAATACATAAATTTATTTATGTATATAAATATATATTTTTTATTAAGAAATCAATCTATCTATCTATTATGAGAGAGAGATACAGAATTCAAAAATACAAAGACAATGACCATCTAATAGATAGCTCAATGCTTGTTTATCAGATTGTAAATAGCCTTCTCTTCCCCAGTGCCATGGCCATTGTGTTCCATTGTGTCCTGGGAAGCCTCATGTCATTTAGCACACACCAGGCAAAGAGGGTGAACTGTACCCATTGTAACAGCTCTGTTTCACTCTTAGCCCAGTGAGAATTCTGCAGAAAGACATCAAGTGGGGCTGAGCATTGTCTTTTATGGATGTGCAGTCTGAATTTCCAGAAGAACATACCATGAATATTAACCAGTGCCTTTTGATGATGGAACATGGCAGTTCAGTACATTGGCTGCCTCTCCCCCCACCCCCCACACCCCAGAGCAACACTATGTATTTATTTTCTAAAACTTGAGAGATATTAGGGTTTTCTTTTTTTATCCAGTTTTTGAGTGCCATACATAGAATATAGAATAGACTACATGTATTTTACTGTGTGACATGTGCACCAGTTGAAGAGGATGACAAAGTTAATAAAGGGTGAGAAGGTGCAAGTAAAAGAGATAAAATAGTGAGAGAAATCTTTATAATTTATAAGAATGTGATGCCTTTTTTGTAAACCAAAAGAAAGCATCAACACATATTTAGGTAGCTCTGTTCTTCATAAAGTAATGCTTTATGTGCTCCCAAATAAATCACAACAATGACAGTAATGACAGTACTTTACACAGTGTTTACTATGTGCTGTTCAAATTTCTATGTATTGTATGCATACTTTGATTTATGTAAATCTCACAACAACCCTATGGGGTGGATACTGTTATTATCCCCATCTTATAAAAAGATGGTAATACTAGGCATGGAAGGTTAAACAATCTGCCCACAGAACACAAGAAGCAGTGGCAGTGGTGCCTACGTTTGCTCTGGTGAATGGGGTTGAATTACAGGAAGAGGTCAGAGAGCGAGCGAGCTCTCTGCTGTGTGAGGATGCAGTGACACGTCAGCAGTCTACATTAGCACTCAGGCCGGATGGCTCCAGCGCCCATGCTCCTAATGGCTATGCCATGCTACCTGATTAATCATTTTCCCACCTGTGCAGAACTTTGCATCCTAGAAGATACTTATACACTTAACCAAAAACCTGGAAATGATCTGTTTGAGAGAAATGTTTTGATAAATCATGGTTCAAATATAGCATAACATCTTGTGTTAGGAGGGGGGTTTCTATGCATGGACATAGAACAGGGCTTGCATAACATATTCTAAGTGAAAAGAACAAGTTGAAAAGAGTAGATATAGCATGAAACTATTATTTTAAAAATTGTGGATATATATGTATGTTTTTATTCTTTATTCAGTAACTATTTACTAAGATCTTACCATGTACTACAAACTGCTTTAGAAACTAGGGATGCAGTGCTGGGTCAGACCAAATCTGTGCCCCTCATGAGGGATGAGCTCTAGTCAGAGCTCTAGTCAGAGCTCTGGTCAGAGACTCATGGAACAAGTATACAGCTAAATACTTGCAGATTATTTCTACTGCCTTAAAGAAAACTAAACACCATCTGGGGGAAGGATGGGGAGGCTTTTCGAGGCTGGGTAAGAAGGGACATTTGAGAAGGAAGTGCCGTGTGAAGATTCCATGGAAGAATGTCCCAGACACAGGGGACATAAAATTGAAGGTCCCTGTGGGGAAGGAGCTCTGTGTAGCCTAGTGAGTGAGGGGCTTCAGGAGAGAAAGGAAGGGGGGGCAGGTCATGGAGGCCAAAGGGGTTGGATTTTATCCCAAGTGTAGTGGAAAGTCAGAGCAGTCATTTAAAGCTCTTTTTTGGGGGCACCTGGGTGGCTCAGTCAGTTAAGCATCTGACTCTTGGTTTTGGCTCAAGTCCTGATCTCTGGGTTCCTGAGCTGGAGCCAGGATTCTCTTGGGTTTCTTTCTCTCTGCCCCTCCCTTCCCCTGCTCTCTCTCTCTCTCTGTCTCTCAAAATAAATAAATTTTAAAAAAGAAAGCCCTTTAAAAAAATTATTTTAGAGGGAGAGAGAGAGAACCCCAAGCAGGCTCCATTCTCACTGTGGAGCCCAATGCGGGGCTCTATCCCATGAACTGTGGGATCATGACCTGAAATCAAGAGTCAGATGCTCAACTGCCTGAGCCACCCAGGAAACCCTAAAGCTCTTTTGAAGAGTCCACCTGGCTGCTGTTGGCAGCATGGAGATCAGTCAGAAAGCCAAAGCAGTCATATAGGTGAGAGTAGAGGGTAGCTTGCACTAGGATCATGACAAGAGACAGACACCACGAGATACAGCAGAATTGGGGATATATTTTGAAAACCGAGTCAGTACGACTTCCTGATACATTGGATATGGGGTGCAAGGGAAAGAGAAACCAAGGCTGACTCCCCAATTTTAGCTTGGATGACGAGATGACATCTGGGGCCTTGTAATGATAGGGAAACTCTGGAGCATGAAGTTGGGCCAGTAGTTAAGTGGCCAGTCCTGGATTTGAGCTGCTTATTTGGAATACAAATCAAAGTATCAAGTAAGTAGTTGTACATTCATGTGCAGCTATTACCTCCTGGGAGTTGACCTGCATTGGTGAAGCATAACTTTCTTTGTAAGCTCTGAATCTTCTAATAAAAATTTTTTTTGCATTAAGCTTCTGGGTTTTTTGATAATTTTTAAAATGCAAAAGAGAAAATGTGTATAAGCACAAAGATAAGAGTTTGTGTAAAAGAAAGGTCTGGAAAGAAACACATCAGGGTCAACAACGATAACCCTTAAGCAGTTTGCCTTTTAAAAAGTTTTTTTGTTTTAAAATTTATTTCTTTATTTTGAGAGGGGAAGGGGCAGAGAGAGGGAAAGAGAGAGAATCCCAAGCAGGCTCCATGCTGTCAGTGCAGAGCCCTACATGGCGCTCTAACTCAAAACAGTAAGATTATGACCTGAGCTGAAATCAAGAATTGGATACTCAACTGAGCCACCCAGGAACCCCACACAGTTAACCTTTTACACTTACATAGTTTAAAAAATATTTTTTTTTGTTTTATTTATTTATTTCTAGGAGAGAGAAACAGCGTGAGCAGGGGAGGGTCAGAGAGAGAGGGAGGCACAGAATCTGAAACAGGCTCCAGGCTCTGAGCTGGCAGTCATCACAGAGCCCGACGCGGGGCTCGAACCCACGAACCGCGAGATCATGACCTAAGTGAAAGTTGGACGTTCAACTGACTAAGCCACCCAGGCGCCCCTTAAAAAATATTTTTAACATTTATTTAATTTTGAGAGAGAGAGACAGAGCATGAGCAGGGGAGGGGCAGAGAGAGAGGGAGACACAGTATTTGTTTTTTGTTTGTTTGTTTTACAAATAAGTATCTATTTTATTTTTTTAATAGTTTATTGTCAAGTTGGTTTCCATATAACATCCAGTGCTCATCCCCATAACTGCTCTCCTCCATGTCCATCACCCTCCTTCCCCTCCCCTCCACCCCAATCAGTCCTCAGTTTGTTCTCAGCATTCAAGAGTCTCTCATGGTTTGCCTCCCTCCCTCTCCTCCACTATTTCCCTCCTTCTTCTCCCCCACGGTCCTCCATTAAGTTCCTCCTAATCTTCCTATATGTGTAAACATATGGTATCTGTCCTTCTCTGCCTGACTTATTTCACTCAGCATAACACCCTCAAGTTCCATGTTGCTACACATGGCCAGATTTCATTCTTTCTCATTGCCATGTTGTATTATTCTATTATGTAGATAAACCACATCTCCTTGATCCATTCATCAGCTGATGGACACTTAGGCTCTTTCCATGATTTGGCTATTGTTGAAAGTGCTGCTATGAACATTGGGGTACATGTGCCCCTATGCATAAGCACTCCTGTATCCTTTGGGTAAATTCCTAGCGGTGCTTTGCTGGGTCATATGGGAGTTCTATTGTTTTTTTTTTGAGGAACCTCCACACTGTTTTCCAGAGGGGCTGCACCAGTTTACATTCCCACCAACAGTGTAGGAGGGTGCCCATTAGGGAGACTCAGTATTTGAAGCAGGCTCCAGGCTCAGAGCTGTCAGCACAGAGCCCGACACAGGGCTCAAACTCACAAACTGCAAGATCATGACCTGAGCTGAAGTCAGACACTTAACCGACTGAGCCACCCAGGCGCCCCTAAAAGTTTTTTAAAAAATATTTATTTATTTTTTGAGAGATCGAGAGAGAGAGAGAGAGAGAACAAGTCGGGGAGGGGCAGAGAGGGAGACACAGAATCCCAAGCAGGCTCTGGGCTCTGAGCTGTCAGCACAGGGCCTGACACCGGGCTTGAACCCAGGAGCTGTCAGATCATGACCTGAGCCAAAGTCGGACTCTTAACCAACTGAGCCACCCACGTGCCCCTAGACTTACATATTGATTAGATTGGTTTAATTAAATAAAGAACCTATAGACTTTTTGTAGTTTCAAAAAGAAGTCCATGACAGTAAAGGTAGGTTGTGATCTCTGCACCACCTCTTCTTCCAGTAGGACCCGGAGGCTCCATATCTATTTTATTCTTGCTCTTGTCTGCCTGGGGTTAATACCTGTGCCATTCACCAGAAAGTCTCATCCTGTGTGTAATTTCGTCAGTTAATAAAGACGATCCATCTTTCTCTTTGATGATAGAGGCCACCTCCACAAACTTGAAATCTTAACGAATTCCTGTGATAGTCTGTGGCACTATGAAGCTGGAGGGACCCGAGGCTTCTGTCCACCTCTCCCGTTTGCAGATGAGGGTGGAGGTCTAGGCTCCCCGCTTGGGTGCCTCTGCTGAGATGGCACATGGGGCACAGTTTTTTCAGGGTTTTTTTTTCTGTGTTATCTGGCTGGAGTTGAGTGATTACTGTCTAAAAGCTTTTCTTTTACTAGACTGCACTTTTCTTGGTTCTGTGACTGGAGGAGGCAGGATTTTGTGACTGGTTTCTCACGCGTGCTTGTCATTTCTGAGTTCCTGATTTTTCAGCTCCAAGTCTCGGGTCGATGATGGAAAAAGAAAAACCCAGGTGGCTCAGCACTGTGTCATTCCTTGTGTCTCAAGTTCCCTAGCCTGTCTTCCTTCCTCCCTCCACCTTCAGAGTCTTCTTTTGTTTGTGTTATATATCATGTCCAGCATTAGTTGTATTTAGCAGGACAGATAGGGAAAAGTCCACCTATTCCATCTTCTGGGGGCCGAAGTCCTTCCGTGACATTTTTTAAATTCTTTTTTTTAATTTTTAAAATGTTTATTTTTGAGAGAGAGACAGAGAAAGACAGAGAGAGACTGAGCACGAATGAGGGAGGGACAGAGAGAGAGAGGGAGACACAGACCTGAAGCAGGCTCCAGGCTCAGAGCTGTCAGCACAGAGCCAGACACGGGGTTCCAACTCACAAACCGTGAGATCATGACCTGAGCTGAAGTCAGATGCATAACTGACTCAGCCACCCCGGTGCCCCTTGTGACATTTTTAAAAGATAGAACATGAGAATAAAATCTGGAGTCAGCTCAGTCCTTCGTTTCCTCAAGAAGTCCTCCAGGGTCCTCAGCAATGGCTGCACGGGAAGAAGGGAGGAAGGGAGCAGGCGAGGCCCCTGTCACGGGCTGGCTTCTCTGGGAAGCGGACTCTGAGATGGAGGCAGCACGTGGGATGAAGGCAGCATGGTAGGGAGCGCTGTGGGATCCACACCCATGGAAAGGGGGGGAGGGAAGGAGGCAGGATTTCCTCCAGGGAAGATGTCAAGACTCCATCTCCACGGAAAAGCTTCAACTGACCTTGCAGGACATTCTGAAGATGGCCCACGTTGGGCAGACAGGGTCAGGCTTTCAGACTCCCACATAATCAGTCACAGGATGTGAGTCACCAGAAAAGGGGTGTGACTTTTGGCAAGGCAGTTTTCTTCATTGAGGTCATCTCTGGAGGGGGCTGCCAGCAATGCTCCTGGGGATTAAGTCTGTCCTCCTGAAGGACGCTCTGGGCGACACATCACAGCCTTTGCCACACGTGACTTTCTGCAATTGGCTGGTGAGAGCTGCAATCACTATCCTTAAGTTGTGGCCTGACCTGGAGGTTGTTGATTTCCATTGGTTTTCTGTAGTTTTGATTACTATTTTCAAGGAAAGGGTAAGCCTCAGATATGGGACATTTCTCTCACTACACAAAGCTAGATCCTAGCAAGGAGAGCACTGAGCAGACTTCTTACCCTGCCCTACCCCATCTCATCTGGCTCTAGTCAACCTTGCTTGTTAAACTCTCTTTCTTTAAGACTGAACTGCCACCTCTTAGCACTACTAATATGACCATACTTTATTGTGCATCACTGTGTTTCTGCCAGTTCACATATTTTATTTTGAGTGCTCCCAAGCACTCTGGGTGGTAGGAGTTCTTAGTCCTCATTTTCCTGTGCTTTTCCCACTACACCATTCTGTTTGCCTCTTATGCATGAGAGCCTCACACAGCTTAACAGATCCATTATTCCATAGCCTGTGTACCTGTGCTCTGTAAAATATGAAACTGTCATTTGCAGCTTCAATTTTAAAAATAATTTGGAATGGGGTTCCTGGGTGGCTCAGTCAATTAAGCATCCAACTTTGGCTCAGGTCATGTTCTCACGGTTTATGACTTCGAGCCTTGCATCGGGCTCTGTGTTGACCTCTCAGAGCCTGGAGCCTGCTTCAGATTCTGTGTCTCCCTTTCCCTCTGTCCTTCTCCCGCTCGCACTCTGTGTGTATCTCTCTCACAACTAAGTAAACATTAAAAAAATTTTTAATAAAAAATAAAAATAAAAATAATTTGGAAGAAAATATTTCAAAATATCTACTTTGGTTATCTCCAGATTATTAGGGTTATAGGTGATTTTGTTTTCTTCTATACTTTTAAGAGTCTTCTAAAATTTTTACAAGAATATGTATTACATCATAAGTAGGAAAAAGTCTTTGAAAAAAAGAAAATAAACAGACAGAAAAGATAGTTCAAAAGTGAAGCAGCTGTCAGTGGGCAAAGTGTGAAAAAAACACCACAGAGTCTGAGAATAGGCACATCTATATACTCTGCCCTCATTTGTAGAAATGATTCTATTTATGTACTAGATGAGTTTCTGAAATGTTGACTCTAAATCGTTTTTTTCTAAGTTGAAGCCTACTTTAGATAGGATAGGGAAAGTGCTTATATAAGTAAATATTGTAGTAATTCCCTTTGTATGGTTACAACAATACATTTAATTGCACTTTCCTGTTTACAAAGCATTTTAATATACATTGTCTGGTTTCACCGTGCCAACACCAATGTGTGGAGCACTGCTTTTTTTTTTTCAATTTTTTAAAAAGTTTCTTTATTTATTTTGGGAGAGACAGAGTCACCACAAGTGGGGGAGGAGCAGAGAGGGAGGGAGGGAATGAATCCCAAGCAGGCTTCATGCTGCCGGCACAGAGCCCAACGTGGGGCTCAAACTTAAGAAACCCCATGATTACAACCTGAGCCAAAAACCAGAGTCCGATGTTTAACTGGCTGAGCCACCCAGGCACCCCTGGGACACTGCCTTTTTGCTTTTGCAGGCCCAAACGTGTCTGAGACTCAGAATTTTCAGTACATTGGCAATCACGGTTAGAAAAAAAATCCATCTAGGACTTAAATTCATGTCTTACGACCGCTCAATCTGGTCCCCTTTCCACTACACCAGCCTTGAATTCCGCTACTTAACACTGATTTCCATGTCTGCTTGATGTAAATTTGTTTATAAAGCATTTCTTTCATTAACTCATTCTGAAACTATTGAGTGCCTGCCACCTGCCGGGCCTCCTCCCTTGACTGGGGACACAGCCATGGATGAAACTGACACTATCCAAATCTCATAGAATTTAGAGTCTGGGGGTGGGGCTTAGGGGTATGGGAGAAAGAACTGAACAGAACCATATGAGATGGTGGCTGAGTATGATGAGGATGGCAGGCATGACATTAGGGCAGAGAGACTCAAGCTGTGTGTGGTGTGGGTGTGGGGGTCTCTTCAGGAAGGGTCTTCTGGGGGCCTCTTCAGAGAAGGAGGAAACCAAATGATTCAGGGGATTAGGGGGAATCAAAGAAGTAAATATCTTGAGGCGGTAGGAATAGACTTGATTTGTTTGCAGGACCAGAGGATGGTCTGCAAGACTGAAGTGGGGGCTTGGGACACCTGGGTGGCTCAGTCAGTTAAGCGCCTGACTCTTGACCTCAGCTTAGGTCATGATCGCACAGTTTGTGAGTTTGAGCCCCCACATCAGGCTCTGCACTCTTAGCATGGAGCCTGCTTGTGATTCTGTCTCCCTCTCTCTCTGCCCACCCCCCTGCTTGCTGTCTATCTCTCTTTCAAAATAAATAAAAATAAAACTTAAAAAAAAAAGGACTGGAGTGGGGGCCCTTAAGGCTGGTGGACTATAGTTAAGAATTTGGCATATGACTTATGATCAGCAGGGATGGAGCCCACATCTTCCTTGAGGCTATTGTTTGAGTAATGGCCAGTGTGGTCCAGTGGGTTCCAGGCCTGGCCCTGGCACTGACTCTGTCCCATTCTTGGGCAAATGGCTCCTTGCATTCTTAGTCTCAGTTTCCCTACCCATGAAGTACAGAGATTGTTGCTGTCCTTGTCTCCTACTGAATTCATTCCCCCTGCCCCCTTCCTCACAAGATTATAAGCTCTGTGAAGACTGCAATGAGGTCTCTGTTCTATATCTAGCTTCTTCACACTCCAACCCATCTGTCCACCTACACCCAGAAGCATTAAGGCCTGACTCTTTTTGTTAAATCATGACAGAACAACTGTTACAGAGGTGGAGATTTAAGAAATACCCAGGGGTTGGAATAAGCTGGATTTGTTGACCAGTTGCAAAAACTAGCAATTGAATTAGCTATAAAAAGAAAAAGGAGGCATATGTAGGCACCTGCAGCTGGTTTGCTGCTAGCTCCCAGAAGCCCTTACCATCTGGGACCTGAGGGTAGAGTTTCACACCTCAATCTTCTCCCTCACTTAGGGAGGATTTCTTCCCTTACTGGGAAGAAATGTGCCATCTTGCCTGATAATCTCTTTGGAAGTCAAGCATGCTAATCTGGAAGTCTTCTGGGAATGAGATTTACCTATCCCAACTGTGCCTTCTTTGAAGACATTAGTAAAGAAAGGGATAGAAGACATTTGCTCAGCTTCAACCTTAGGAATAAAAGGGTGAGCCTTCCAAATTCAAAACTGATCAGTTACTCCCAGCTCTCCTGGGGCTCCCAATCTCCCCTAGAAGGAAGTCCAGTATCCATACAAAGACTTTTAAGGTCCCACAAGTTCTAGCTCTTACCTCCCCTCCCAGCCTTACCCCACACCATTCTGCTTCTCTCTGTCTTCCCACCTTCTCTTAGTCCCTGGGATTGGCCACTCTGACCTCCTCCCGTGGCTGGGAACTCTTTCCACCTATTCCCTTGCCCCTCTCATTGATAGGTGAACTCATTCCTATCCTCATCCTTTGTATGTCTGGTCGAATATGACTGCTGGGACACAGGCTTTTCTAGACCACGTCCCACAGCCCTCCAGGGCCTTATCTGTTGGACCTCATTCTAATTCCCCTTTAATGCCCAGCTTCCCTGAGAGCAAGGGCTGTGTTGTCTTATTTACAAGGTGGCCTTCCTGTCACATCCAATGTGTGGCATAGAGGCCACAAATCTTTGTTGAATAGATAAACAAATAAACCATAAAGGCCTTTGAAACTTTTCAGCATTGCCTAGATTTTAAGGTGAAATTTGAGGGATTTCTTGAACTTTTGTTTCTTTGACTCTGGCAATTAATGAGATGAACAGAGGTTAGGAAGGGGAAGGTGGGAGAACAGTAATAATGACAAGAGGGTTTTTATGCTCTTTCCTTATGTTGGGCTCTTCTCTAGGCTCTCTATTTGAATTAGCTCATTTAAACCCCACAATAGCTATTATTATCTCTGCTCTGTAGTTAGTCCTGGTGGGTAGGGTGGGGAGGTGGGCAATATGTACTAGGAGGGCAACTTTAAATAGAAAGCAAGGTAGGCTTAATCTGGGGTCTGCTTCAAGAAAGGAAAGAAACCCTAGAACTCTGGCTTCAGGGCTGGGAGCTGGCTCTGGGTTGCCTGGTCAACAATAGACAAGGTTTACTGGTCCTTGCCAGTTGCTAGGCACCAGGCTAGGAGTGCTTTCTATTCAAGCTTCATCCAATGTGCCCAACAGCCCACTGAGGAAAAGGAACTTCAGAAAGTTAGGTCACCTGCTCAGTGTCACACAGGTGGTTGGTGGCAGAGCTCTGTCTTCGTCAGCTAGGACAGCTATAACAAAATACCATAGGTTGGGTGGCTTAAATAACAAACATTTATTTTTCGCAGTTCTGGGGCTGAGAAGATTGAGAATCAGGAGCCAGCATGGTGAGGTTCTGTTGGTAGTCCCTTTCCTAGCTTGCAGGGCACCTGCCTCTTTTCCACGTCCTCACATGGCAGAGAGAGAGAGAGAGAGCACGTGCACTCGCGCAAGAGTGAGCACTGGTCTCTTCTTCTTATAAGGGCAATAATCCCATTAAAGGGCTCCATTCTTGTGACCGTATCCAAACCTACTCTGCTCCCAAAGCCCTCACCTCTGAATACAATCACACTGGGGACTGGGTCTTTCACATTTGAACCTGGGGGCGTGGATACAGACATTCAGGACGTAACAACTCTGAGGTCCGCTGGCTCACTGGAAGATTCCCAGATGCTCAATGAAGCGCCATGTTCTGGTTCACTTCTTGAGTGTAGCTGAATGTGTTTCCTTGGAGCATTGAAGCTGTATTAGGAATTTATACAAACAATATACTGCCCAGGCCAGCAAGTCCAAGTTCGTAAGGGCAGATGCAGAACTCACTTTTGCCCCAGTAGAAGACAGATGATTTTAACTGAGGTCCCTCAGTCTGGAGGCCCCCAGAGAATCCCCTAAGCTCAGTCTTGTATCTTGATTCAAGATATTTTGGGCTGGTGCTCCAAGTACTTTCTCTGTTCCCTGGCTGAGCCTCCTCCATCCGATACCCACAAAGCCCAATCGCTTCTATAAAAGCAAAACTTCTCTTTCTTGAGCTGAGTCTTCTGCCCTGAGGCAGATGCCTGAGGTCCCTTCTGTCTTACAGCTTCTGTTCCAGAGCCATTTTGTCTCTCCATATAGGCTGACCAACTCATCTCTGTTTGCTGGGAGCTTCACCGGTTTTATTTAGCACTTAACAGTCTTCTGCCTTATGTCTCCTTTCAATCCTAAGTAAACTGGGATGGATGGTAACTTTACACCAAAATAGGGCAGAGGATTGTGTTTTGTTGCCCAAACACCATTTCCTTTGCCCCTAATATATACATCTTGTCTGATTGTGCGACAAACTTTCATCCCTGTTCCTAGAGATTGGCAGGTTAGAAAACAAAACACTTTGTGCAAACGTAGTGACTTCTTTCATGACTGCGTGTCCCCTTTCAGACACTAGATGGCAGCTTCACCCCCCCTTGTTTAAAGAAAAAACTGCAAATCCCACTTTCCAGGCCTCTTGGAAATGCTAGCCATCTGGGAAAACCACGGGGCCAGAGGATTAAGAGAGAGAGAGAGAGAAATGAAATATATATGCTTATGGGACAGAGTGGAATGAGCAGATTAGTGTGAAATGGCATGTAGTGAAAAGCAAAAATAATCAGATTCAGCATAAAATCCTTCAAGCGTTTAGAATTTAGGGTGGGAAGAAAGGCATGCTGTTTCACTGCTGAGTAGGTCTGCTCTCACCATCTGATCCAAATAACATGTCCCTGTGAGCAAATTGCATAAAAGAGGAAAGAAAAGCCAACTGGAGTGAGAGAAGCCAAATGCAGGGGATAGAGCATCTTCTGGGTTGATTTAATCACAGCTTTGGTTCTCTGGGAGAATGAGCAGCCCAATACAAGAGACGTCCATTCAGGTGTGCTTAACCGGGCCCCGCTGACTGGCCCAAGCCCGGCTGGCAAGCCTGGGGAAGAGAGGCCCCTCCAGAGACCGCATGACTCAGACCTCCTGCAGAGAGCACCGTTGCCATGAGTCTTGCTCATAGTCCTCCAGGAGCTAAATTTATATTCTGAGAAAAGAACATTGTGGTGCTGGAGCTGGCAGGAGGGAACAGGGAGGAGTGGGAAGGGAGAGTGGCACCCTCTTGGGGTGGGTCTTTGTTGGCTTTAAATGGATTCACATCATAAGGGCTTTGGGAGTGAGCCCGAGGGAGTTTTCACGGAACAAGTGTATGAGCAAATCTAGTTTTCTCTGTAAGCATCTTCCCCCGTCAGCTTCAATAAGTGCTAACAAACACTGAATGTATAAGGCACACAAATTATGCTGCTGACCTCTCCTCCCCACCTTTCAAGACCTTATTTGAATTCAGGATGAATATACTGCCCTTCATAAGCCGTACTTGTTAACCCAGACAATGGTGGGGCTGGATGGGCCTCAGTGGTTCAGAGGCTTTTCAAATTGTTGGAGAGTCCTGGCTATCCAGGGTTACTGCAGGGGTTCCTTAAACAGTGATGCCTTGGGGCACCTGGGTGGCTCAGTCGGTTAAGCATCCGACTTCGGCTCAGGTCATGATCTTGCAGTCTGTGAGTTCGAGCCTCACGCGTGCTGATGGCTCAGATCCTGGAGCCTGCCTGTTTTGGATTCTGTGTCTCCCTCTCTCTCTCTGCCCCCCACCCCCACCCCATGCTCTGTCTCTCACTCTCATTCTTGCTCTCAAAAATAAATTAATAAACTTAAAAAAACAAAATTAAAAAACAAACAGTGATGCCTTTGACTCTGCACATAGAATAATTTTAAAATGTCTGAAGAAACAGTTACCACTTTCATCTCTTTTAGTATGGGCTCTGGAAAAATTTGGTCTGAAAAAAAGAATCCCTTATTTAAAAACAGAAGTTTGAAGCCCACAGATCCATTTTTTTAGGCTCTGAGTGGTGAAGCAGAACAATGGCCTCCTTTGGAGCTGATTGTGCTGGATGATTAAACCCACGTTTAATCATCTTCCAAACCCCATCGGAAGACACACTTTTCCTGCCCTGGATCCCAAAGGGCAAGTCTAAAGAGGGCTCTGAGGCTGGGAGTCTGGGGTGGAGTTCCCAGGAGGTGATGAGGAGTTTTTGAGGAGAAAGCTGAGGAGAGGCATCATGGAAGGTTCTTCCGCTCAGATGTGGGAGCTGCTCTCAGTCCTTCAGAGGGCATTTGATGGCTGAAGAAGTTGTATCCACTTTTGCTTTTAGGGACTGGAGGAATATTTTTATGCTTGTGACCTCACTGTGGGAGTCTGGACAGCCCTGAACTGCCCTGCTGATGGGAATGTCCCCAGCTAGAGGGAAATGTGACCAAATGGTGGAAGGAGCCCTGACCAGGGGATACGCTGGTCGTATCCCCTCGAGTCTCAGGGTCTTCACTTTCTGTGGTACCACAAAACCTCTAATATACAATCACAGGGTCATTTTGAGAAATAAGTGAAATGATAATTGTCTTCAAATACAAAGTTGAATAATAAAAGTAGCTGATAGCTTTTGGGCACTATGTACAGCCAGTTCTCACCGAAGGAAGGACCCGTAAGAAGCAATGATGCCTTAACACAAAGGATGAGGGAGTCCCCACATTGTACCAACTAAGATCAGGGACTTTGGCATCACACAGGCCTGGGTTTGGTCCTGTCTCCAACAGGTCCCAACACTGTGTGATGCTGAATGGGTTACTTAACACCTCTGAGTTTCAGTTTCCTCAAGGTAATTGCTGGTATATAGGATTGAGGTTGTATAGATTAAATGAGGTAGTGCATATAAAACATTTAGCAAAATGCTTATCAGGTCTTGCAAACATCAGCTTAAAAAGGATGTTTTTATGTGAGCTTCTGTAGCGCTACTATCCTAGTCACTAGGGGTACATTAACATTAATAGCATTATTATTAATAATAATTATTAATAGCTATTATTAATAAGCATTCATTTAATAACATTAAATTGAAGGATTTGTGATCTAATCAGGAGGTAAGATATAAATGTAGGCAGATCACTAAAATATCAGGCAGTTGACAAAAAGTAACAAATAAGTGATCCAAACTTTATATATTTTAAGGAATTTAGAGTAAGGAGAACAGTAACTTCAAGGTGGGGGCAGGAGGTAGGGCAGGAAGATTTTTTTGCAAAGACAGATTATATGTCCATATAATTGATATTTTGTTCCACTCAGGGCAACCATGTAAGGTAAATCATGGGTAAACCCAACATCTTGTCCTTTGGGGATTAAATTTCAACATATGAATTTGGGGTCGGGGCACAAACCTTCAGTCTGTAACGTCTACGCATGTCTGAGTACAGTCCCCTCCAGATGTTTTCACGTATAGATATCTGAACTCTGTGAACCCTTCTTGATTATGAAAGTTAAGACTGGTGTCCAGAATGACCCAAACCTGGAAAGTTTTATCTGATAGTGAGTATATATCATTTGGCTTTCTCTCTAGCCAGCCACAGAGTGAGGATTAAGCCAGGCTAGACTCATCATTGTAGTTTATTCTCTTGGCCACAATAATTGGTCAGTGGAATGAGCCACAAAGGCCAGGTCAGTCAATATTATTCCCTGGGATTTTTCATATGTAATTAAGGAAGTCTGGCATCTCAGGTTATGGATTGTGGTAGATTGTATTTTCAAAGATGTTCACAACAAGGTCTCCCAGACCACAGCTCTTCTTACAATGTGACTTTTTCACCTCTATTGGGAAGTGGGGTTTATGTTCCCTCTCCTTGGATCTGGGTAAGTTTATGACTATAGTGGAAATAATCCTTTATGATATCTGAGGGTATGTAATTAAACAGAATGCACTTTCCACCTGGTTCTCTTCGAGTACTTGCTCTTGGAATCCAGCCATCATGCTGTGAGGAGGCCCAAGCAGCCATGTGGAGAGGTTATGAATATATGTTCTGGCTGCCAGCCCCAGATGAGGTCTCAATCAACTGCTAACATCAATCATCAGACAAGTGGGTAATCTCAGATGATTCCAAATCCTAGCTGTCTTCACCCCTGGCCTTTGAGACCTGTAGCTGATGCCACAAAGACTAAAGATGAGAGCCTTGCCCAAATTTTAAATTATAATGGTGATAATTATTATAGGTTTGTCAGCAAAATAAATGATTGTTGTTGTATTGAGCTACCATGTTTGGGATGGTTTATAATACAGCAATATTATGGAACTCGATAATAAGAATTCGGAATGTCCAGCAGCCATGTCCGCTATAGGAAGACAATTTACTGGCAGTAGGAGAGAACAATGCCAAGCAGAGGTAAAAGTGAAAAAAGAGAGAGGGAGTTCCAATGATGATCAAGTCCCCAAATTTAGCCCCTGAGGTTCTCAGATCTTCATCTGCTTCTACTCCTTTTCCACTCACACTGTTGAGCTACCTACTTCAGCTTCCTTCCAACACATCCATTTTCTTGCTTAAGATAGTTTGACTTAAGGTTCTACTATCACTTTCGTGAAGAGAGAGGTCTTAATAATGCCTCTTTCCTTCAGTATGTGCTACTTAGGGTGTGGTGTGAAGACCAACAGCATCAGTCTCAATTGGGAGATTGTGAGATAAGCAAACTTCTAGGCACCATCCCAAACTTGTCTGTGGGGGTGGGGCCCTGGAATCATTTTTAACAAGCTCTCCAGGGAATTCTTATGCTGGTAAAGTTTTGGAGACTCACTCTACATTCTAGCAGCACCTCACTGTTTTTCCTACTCTCCCTAAAGTAGTGGTTAGAGGATGATGTAAATGACACAAGATCCTAAAGGTCAACTTCTGCCTCTGTCTCTCCACTGTATCGCCCCCAGAGCTGCCTCCCCAGGGAATAGATAAGGAAGTGCGGCTGATGGTGACACTGTATGAAAATAATTTCCCCATAGAGATGATGCATTTGAAATTGTTTATTCATAACCATTCATTTGCTCTATAGAATTTGCCAGCTCTGCCTAGTTGTTAGGAGTGTATCTAGGTATTGACACAGTTCCTGTCCCCAGGGTAATTAAAGCTTAGTTTTGGAAAAATGATCTGAATAAAAGAATTTAATAATGCACTGTATGTAGCTCATGCCGAAAGCCGAATGACAGATACGGTCATGCATCCCGGACACCCTATCTATTCACCATTTCAAATATTTTGTTCCCTGGCCCCTTACACTATCAAGCCATCCTCCAAAGTCCAATTTTTGAGCATTTGAGCTATGTTTCCCAGACTGTCTCTCACATCTGTCAACAGCACAAAACTCCACATCCACATGCCCCAATTTTGGGTTCAGAAATACAGTCTCTATAGATAGGTTTTTAATGAAAGGAAAGATAAATTATCATCTAGTGGTGAAGCCAAGAAACGATTTCCAGAGGATGTAAAATTAAGCTGGATCTAACAGGATGGGCAGGGCTTGGATTGTAGGGGAGAAGGGGGAGGGGCGGCCTAGGGGGTGAAAATGGAACTATGTGATGTGAGGAGCGCTGAGGAAGTGCTGAGGAAGTGCTGTTAGGTCAGACTGTAGAGAAAAAAGTTGGAGAGAAGAGGTGGGTATTGTATTTGTGCACGTAAGTCATGGAAGATGACAGGAAATGGGAGAGCAAGAGCCTTCCTGAAACCGATCTCTGAGAAAGCTGATTCTAGCAACAGGATGCGGGAGAGGCTAGAGACTTGTGGCGGGCCTTCTCTCAAGGCTCTTCTGTGTCCCATGTCATTTTTGTCCCATTCTGTGGCAGGATGGCACTGTGCTTTTCAGGGCCTTTAATCCCATATAAAAATGGTTCCAAGTTTATTTTGATTGCAGTCTTGATCAGTCATTTTCCCAAAGAAGGTTTGTCCCTTTTAGCATGAACTACAAAATGCTGAAGATCTCTTTTTTTTTTTTTTTTTTTTTTTTTTTTCTTTGATCTCTTTTTTTTTTTTTTTTTTTTATTTATTTCTAGGAGAGAGAGAGAGACAGCGTGAGCAAGGGAGGGTCAGAGAGAGAGGGAGTCACAGACTGAAACAGGCTCCAGGCTCTGAGCTGGCGGTCAGCACAGAGCCCGACGCGGGGCTCGAACTCACGAACCGCGAGATCATGACCTAAGCGAAAGTCGGACGCTTAACCGACTAAGCCACCCAGGCGCCCCTGAAGATCTCTTTTTAACCTGGGCAAATTTGTGTGGCATTTTGGTCAACATTCACGCCCCTCCCCCCATCCAGTCCAGCATTCTCTGTTTGGATCAGTGTTTAGCAAACTGTGGCAATGAATCGAGAGTGTTTAATAAAAAAAAAAAAAAAAACCTGCTTCATTGAAGTATAGTTGATGGACAATAGATTGCACATATTTGAAGTATACAATTGGATGTTTTGACATTAGATGTATATATAATGGTTTTATATATATGATGTATATATATATACTATATGTATATACATATACACAACCATTCCTATGATCAAGACAATGAACATATACATTATTCCTAGAGGTTTTCTCATGACAGTCAGGAGATATTTTTAGCTGCATTTTATAGATGAGGAGACAGAAATCTAGAAAGATACTTTCTAAGGGGCCAACCTGATTGAAAATGGAAATTGGTGGGGGAGGGGAAGGGGGTGATGGGCCTAGAAGAGAGCACTTGTGGGGATGAGCACTGGGTGTTATATGGAAACCAACTTGACAATAAACTATTAAAAAAAAAAAAAGAAAATGGAAATTGGTAAACCAGAGTCTTCAAATACAATACAAAAATACATTTGTAATGTAATTTTATGCTTTGGTGTCCCTTAAATTGTCATATTTTTAATTATTTAAAGTTTATTCGTTTTTGAGAGAGAGAGAGACAAAGACAGAGACAGAGTGTGTGGGGGAGGGGTAGTGAGAGAGGGAGACAGACTCTGAAGCAGGCTCAAGGCTCTGAGCTGTCAGCACAGAGCCAGACGCAGGGCTGGAACTCAGGGACTCAGAGATCATGACCTGAGCTGAAGTTGGACACTTAACTGACTGCACCATCCAGGCGCCCCTATCAAATTTTTAATTATATAAAAGAAAAATCAGGTAATCGTTGTGTTTTAAAAAATGTTTGTATATACTTGTATTTTGACTTGTCTTAAGCTCCAAGTGTACAGCTATAGAAAAACAAAGCCACATTAAAATAAGTATTAAATTTTTGGCTTTTTGGATACTGTTTTCCCTTTTTTAGAGAAAAAGGCCTACTATCTTCAGGCAGTAAAGCTGATTAAGGAAAAAATGTTTTAATCATAGCTGTTTCACAGATAAATGATTCAAGAGAAAGTTTAGATTGGATTAGGCCAAAGATACTTTACATTTTTTTCCAGAAGGGAAACATCTCAACATAGGTTGCCTATTTTATTTTTTAAACTCCAAATCAATTCAGAGTCCTTCAGACTAAGGCATTTATTACTCTGGGTGCCAATTTAGCTTGTTCAGATATTTGTAAAATTAGCTTGTGGATGAAAAACACTACTTCCTTCTCAACCTTCTTCTATTATTATAAAAAGCAAAGTAAAAGAATAGAGCCTTTTCAGTAAGTCTGCTCTTTTTTCCAGCCTGAAAGCTTTTCCTTGACTTTGTTCCCTTATTCAGGCAAAGGCAGCAGAGGTAGGTTTTAATTCAGCTCCAGCACAAACTGGGTTTTTACAATGGCTGCTTTAAAATCCTTGGTGGACACCTGTGTCGTCTTGATGTTGTTTTCTCTCGATTGTCTTTTCCCAGTCAAGTTGAGATCTTTGAAGTTGAGGAGTGTTTTGCTTTTGTTTTATTTTGTTTAATGCTTATTTATTTTTGAGAGACAAAGCATGAGTTGGGGAGGGGGAGAGAGAGAAGGAGACACAGAATCCGAAGCAGGCTCCAGGCTCTGAGCTGTCAGCACAGGGCCTGATGTGGGGCTCTCACTTATGATCATGGATCATGACCTAAGCCAAAGTCGGATGCTTAACCGACGGAGCCATCCAGGTGCCCTAAGTAGTTTTTTTTAAAACTGAAACTAGAACATCTTGAGTATTATATTCTGAGACTTTGGATCTCATTTAAGTCTTGTATTTTAGCAGGTCTTTGCTGACGCAGCTTTGATGGAGGAAAGGGGAACATGGCCTTTTCCTGCCAGGTGGGGATGGAAATACAGGTCCCCCTCCTGGCCTCAGTAGATACTCGAGGGAGAGAGAGACTCCTTGTTACTGCTGAGCAGTGGTGGGTGGGAATTAGGCTCCCCACATGGGTCCCACTGATACCTTGGGGTGGGGGGTTGGGTGGTGAGTCTTATGATTGCTGAGTGGTGGTGCAGGTCCCATCTCTCCACTGCACCCGGTCTGATCCTCCAACAGCACCCTGGCAGAGAAAAGGAGGGGTGCCTTGCTACCACCTGGTGGAGGAAGAAGTCTAGGTGCCCCGTGTGGTCTCCACTGACCCCTCCACATGGTCGGGGGTGCTTGTCATCGATCAGTGAGAAGGAAAGGCCCAGCCTCTCACTTGGCATCACACTGGTTTGGGTGGGGAGATGAAGGGCGTTGAGGGTGCATTCTCACAGCCTGGCAAAAGTAAAAATCTAGGCGCTCCATTTGACCTTTTAGTGGTAAAGGTGGGAGTGAAGTTGCAACTTTTTTTGGTGACATTTGGCTGGAGCTGAGTGATTTTTGCCCAGAAGTTTTCTGTTTTGCTAAGCTGTCCCTTTTTTGGGAGGAACACACTTTTCTTGGAGTTGTTGTTTGTTTGTTTTTTTTTTAAATTGTGGTCTATGTTTATTGGCATTTCTAGGTTGCCAACTTCTCCAGCACTCAGACTGGAAGCAAAAAAGAAAACTCAGAGAAGTCACTACTGTGTAGTTTCTTGGGTCCTGAGGTCCCTAGTCTGTCTGTCTTCTTCTGGCTAACTTTTAGAGGCTTCTTAAGTTTATTTTAAGGTCAAAGGGTTTTATCTGCACTTAGCAGGGGAAAAGGGACAATTATGTCTCCATCTTTCTGAAAGTGCTAGTCTTAGGGTCAGTTTTAACTCTAGCAGCTTGTGTTCCTAGAGTCTTATGGAATTCCTCATGGATTTGTTGAGTCCGTGGGGCCCAGGGGCTGAAAGGTAGTTTGACCCAAATGATGACTCTACACTGGCTGCTGTGTGACTCTAGTCAAGTGACTGCCTCTCTCTGATTTCCTGCATGTTCTGGCCTCGGTTGCTAGAAATGTAGGGTCCTCAAATTCAGAGCATTCAATTCTCTATCCTTCTTGCTTTCCCTCACCATTAACCCTGGCCCTATTCCTTCTCATTGGCCCTTCTCTTCTATCTTTTCCTTCTCCTCTTGTCTTCTTACCCCTTTTTCATTCTTTCTTCTTGTTTTTCTGACTTGACCTGTAATGTAGAGACGAGGTGTCAGTCAAGCCCCTGAGAGAGCACACCTTTTTATCTTCTGAGGATGAGGGGAGTGGAAGGAGGTTTTTCTGGTGTGGTGCTCATGTTTGTTCCATCCAGTGTGTTTCAGGGAACTTACCAGCAAGTGTCCTTCCTAGCAGGTGCTCAGAGGAGGTTGAGGAGTTGTGACCCTCGGATCCCAGCTGAACAGAGCTGATGTCCCTCTAACTTTGTTGCCTATCGCCACCTTGTGGAGTGAGAGGGAAAGTCAGATGAGAGAAGGAGACTGGAGGAGAGGGTATTCCAATATGTGATAGAGACGTCCCCTGAGTGAACTGCCCTTCCTGCCTGATGACTTTCTTCCCTTGAAGTTATATCATCATTGCAACCAGCTTGTGATTCTGACTCACGTATAACCTTTTGAAGGAGAGTGCTGTGGGAAGCATAAAATGTAGACTTTGGAGTTCCAGGGAATGAGGTGTGAATCTTGCTAAGCCTTTGTGGGAGCTATGTGACCTTGAGAAAGTCACCTGACATCTCTGAGCCTCTGTGAAAGAGGGAGTCATCCCAGAATGATTCTAAGAAGGGCCAGGTAAGGGGAAAATGCCCGGAAGATGTTAATTTCCTTCATGCAGTGATGAAAGAGCATTAAGAGAAAGGCTTCCACATGTTTCTGGGGATCATGGCTGCAACTGGAAGTACTGGATCAGAGGAGGAGGGAAAATGACATTTTCTGAGGTGCAAAGTGCCAGATACTAGGCTAGGTACTTGCATGATTTCCTTGAGCCCTCCAACAATCCTGAGCAGAAAGCTTTTATGTTATAGGCGATAAAGCATGCTTGTGGGGTGTGCGGGGGGGGGGGGGGGGGGGGGGGGGAGAGGGGTTAACTCAATTCTGCCACCCCTCCCCCACCAGGTTCTATTTCCTCCTCCAGCATCTGCCAGGGGGGCAACATTGGGGTTTCCTAATGAGATTTGAGTCCCAGGCTGGAGTAGGAAGGAGTGGGAAGGGAGCCCTGGGCTGAGGAGCTGGGCTGAGCTAGAGTCCCCAGGGAAAGTGAGATCGGGAATGAGATTAGAGCTGTTAGATATTCCCAGGACCTGCTTCCATACCAGGAGTGGCCCTGGGAGATACTGGTAGATGAAAACTGTTGGGAGTATTGTGACTTAGATGGTCTAGGAGTCTTAACCGGGCTGGAGGATGTTGGAACTGCTGTTGTCCTTGACATTGGGTTGGTTGACTATACCCCTGGGCCATCCCACTGGCCGAGGAGGCCTGGGGGGAAACTTTTAGGTTGAAGGATGGGCTTGTTTCAGGATCATTGCTGGAGCAACAACAGTGTGGGGAAGGGAGAGAACATTAGTCTTTAACATTTGTGTACTACTTGCCAGGTTAGAAAAGTTCTTTCACACCCATCATGTGAACCACCATTTATCCAACAATGTGTGTTGGGTTTACTCTGAGCCCAGCAGTTGTGCAACAGTGAACTGCGCAACCGTTGTGAACAAGGTTTCACATAAGGAATGGGATAGACACACTGCTGCTCTCCTAGAGCTTACAGTCACACTGTAAGGTGGGCACATCAAGCACAATCCCATTTTGCAGGTGGGAAAACAATGTTGGTGACTTGCCTGCCAGTGTATGGTGAATTGGGACATGAACTTGGGGTTCCTTGCTCTGGGGACTAGTGTTCCTTCTAATGCTCCATGCAGACTCTATTGTCCTCTGAGTCTGTTTTGAATGTGGGCCTGCATTCGAATGTCTTCACCATTCATTTTCTATTTTTTTCACTTCAACTGTGTTTTAATAGCCTTTCGGAAGCACCTCAGAGTCCTGCAAATAAACCACCTATTCTCTCTTTTTCATTTCTCTCTTTCAGTGTGAGCTGGGAGTTTCTTGAGAGTTGAGTACAGAAGAGGATGGAAATCATAAGAGGAAAATAATGAATTTATCAACTATACTGATATTGTCATTGCAAAATTACCTGTATATTACATGTGCACTCAAACACAAGCATAAACAACCTTAGCTGACTCATGCCCTGCTCCAAACTTCGTGGCCAATCAGCACCCTCTTTGGCTTATCCTCGAGTATCTTGCCCCTGTTTCGTTTTGTAGTATTCTCAGAGCAAAACTTGAACTTGGTTGAATGTAATTCTCTGGCTTCTCTCTGTGTGTACTCCTGCAGTCAAAGATGGCTGGAAGAATACCCAGAACCATGCTGATTGGCCTTCCTCTGGATTCAGTGCTGTATTCCTGTCATGTTTTCATGATGCTTCATAACCTGTTCAGTGTCTCCCACTGTTAGAGGCAATATTTTGTTCATACTTTCTATGACGACGATGATGATTTATGAATATTCATAGCAGTTTATTTGTAACACCTCAGACTGGAAACAGCCAAACTATCCATCAATAGATAAATAAAATGCGGTGCATTCAAGCAATGAAATACTACTTACTTATCCATAAGAGGAATGAAATATTGATACGTGCAGAAACACAAATGAATCTCAAAGTAATTAGGTAAAGTGGCAGAAGCCAGATGCTAAGAGTAAACACTGGATGATTCTATTTCTAAAAAATTCTAAAAAATGCACACTAATCTGTAGTGTCAGCAAGTAAATGAGGGGCTGCCTGAAGGGCTAAGGGGAAGATAGAAAGGGCAGAAGGGAGGCAGTACAGAGGTACACAGGACACCTTTCAGATTTCTGAATATATTCACTATCTTGAAGGTAGGAATGGTTTTACCGAGTCTCATATCTTAAAGCTTATAAAATTGTACACTTTATATACGAGCAGTTGTTTACCTGTCAATTATACCTCAACTAAGCTCTTAATTTTTTTATTTATTTTTTATTTTTTAAAAAATGTTTTATTTATTTCTGAGAGAGAGAGATTTCTGAGACAGTGTGAGCAGGGGAGGATCAGAGAGTGAGACACAGAATCTGAAGCAGGCTCCAGGCTCCAAGCCAGCTGTCAGCACAGAGCCTGACGTGGGGCTCGAACCCACAAACTATGAGATCATGACCTGAGCCGAAGTCGGACGCCTAAACAACTGAGTCACCCAGGCACCCCGCTCTTATTTTTTTTTAAACATAAAGAGTAATAAGTCAAATTTTAAGAATCTGCGTAACCAGTAAGGCCTCCTTTGTGTTGATGCATGTTTCTTTTTTGCGTCTGCAGTAAGGAGCTAAAAGACCTCCACAAAATTTGATCCGCTACTTAGAAGTATGAAAATATACATTCATGTCTTAGATCTGGGATCCTTGGGGTGTTTGTTTTTGTCTATTTATTTGTTTTCTACAGTTTTAATCTGGTACACTGGAAAGAAAACACATGATTATGGTAAAAGACATAGGAAACTGTTTGAAAATGAAATGGTATAAATGAGGATGCTGTGAGAAGCACACCGCCACCTTGGGGTCTACACGTCAGGAACCAGATTGCTACTGTACCCATTTTACAGCCTGCTGAGGATGGAGGGGCTGGGGAGAGGAGTCCGGGTCCTTGAATCACAGGCACAGGGTGCACTTGCCCTGAGACCTACACCATTTGCCACAGGGAGTCCAGTCACAGAACAGTTCCTGGTTCCCTCTGACTCCTTCACAGAACCCTACCCTGTCCCCAAATTCTCATTTTCCTGCTATGTTGTAGATCCAGACTCCTTTTGTATCTAACTTAAATTTGAAGGTTTCTTTTCCTCCTTAGTCTCCCTGTTCCCCATTTGACCAGTTCACAGAAATTGGGGGTGAACAAGGTTTGCCAACACGTGTCTCGAGCCTGCCCCAGCAGGGAGAGCTCGCTGGTGGTCAGGTGGTCCTGAGCTTCCGCTGCTCCCCCAAACGCCGAGTGGGGCGGGCTGCGCCCCTCTTCCTGGGCCTGGTTCTGTGGGCTGGGGACTAGAAGCTGGGACCTGGGGGCTGGGACTGGGACCCGGGGGCAGTGTACAGTGTACTTCGCTCCCCTCCGCCTGGGGACATTTTCTATTTTAGATCCTTACTATAACTTGCAACACCACTTTCTTACACCAAAAGATCTTGCCTCCTATTTCTGTGGACAGCTGAAGAACTCAGAAGGAAACTTCCACCAGCGCCCACCACCACATGACCCTCCTCTGTCTGTCCCCTTAAGCTGGGTCATCCTTCCTGTTACTTTCAGTTTAATTCTCAGGTTCCTAAATTTGGCCAACCTTGGCATTCTGTCCTGTCTCCTCAGGTCTTCAAGGGCATTGCTTCTGAAGTTCGCCTTCATTTCTCATCCAATTCCTATATCCTGTTTGTTCTCTCCACTGGATCATTCTCATTAGCATAGCTATTCTTACCCCCACTGCCTTCCTGGTTTTTTTTTTTTTAATGTTTTGTTTATTTTGATAGAGAGAGAGAGAGAGAGAGAGAGAGATAGCGGGGAGCAAGGGAGGGTCAGAGAGAGAGGGAGACACAGAATCAGAAGCAGGCTCCAGGCTCTGAGCCAGCTGTCTGCACAGAGCCCAATGCGGGGCTCGAACCCACGAACCGTGAGATCATGACCTGAGCCGAAGTCAGATGCTTAACCAACTGAGCCACCCAGATACCCCTGCCTTCCTGTTTTTTTAAAACCTACTTTTGACCTCAGTTCTCCCTTTAATAGTGCCCCATTTTGGATTCCCTTAACAGCAGAACTCCTTGACAGAATTTTTGTATTCTCATTTTTTCGATTTCTCTTTTCCTGTTCTTTCCTAATTACCAAAAAGGGCAGTAAAAGAAAATCCCACTTTGTGAATTGTATGATCAATTTTCAGCTTTATCTTACTTTATTATTAGTGTCCTCCTTGAAATACTTTTTTCTCCATTTGGTTTTCCAGAACCCCGCACTCTGACATGCCTCCAGCCTCACTGTCTATTCTTCAGTGTCTTATCTCCTCAACCTCTCAATGTTGGAACGTCCCAGAGCTTAGCCCTGGAAACTCTTCTCTTTACATACTACTCTTTTTATGATTTTCCAATCCCATGTATTAAAATTCTATCTATATGCTGTGACTTATATATTTTCATCTCGAGTCTCGACCTCTCCCATGAACTACACATTGGTATATCCAACTATTGAACAAATATCTCTACTTGGATGTCCAGTAGACATTTTAAGTTTATGCTCCAAATGATTTTCCTGCCCCAAAACATGCTTTATTTTTAGTCTTAGTTAATGACATCTTAGTTGATGACAACTTTAATCTTTTAGTCCTGGGATAAAAATCCCAGGGGGTCATCTTTGATTTCTTTCTCACACATTCCACATTCAATGTCAGGAAGTTATATTGCCTCTGCCTTCAAAATAGATCCAGAATTTGACCATTCTTACCATCTATACTGTAAACACTCTGATCTAAACCTCCCTCACCTCTTATCTGGATTATTTTTTGCAGCCTCTTAATAAGTTTCTATTTGGGTGACCTTATGACCCTACAATTTATTCTGAACACAGCAGCCTAAGTGATCCTTTAACATCCGAGTCAGATGATGTCATTCCTTTGTTCAAATTTGCTAGAGGCTCCATCTCCTTCATGGTAAAAAAAAAAAAGCCAATGTCCATACAATGGCTGATGAGAGTCAACACCCTCTGGCTAATTTCACCTTCCTGACCTCTCCCTTACTGGTTTCTTCTTTTTCTCTGAACTTAGCCATACTGACCTTTTTGCTTTTACTTAAATATGCAGGGTAAGCTTGCATGCCAGCCTTTGCAATGACTGTTCCCACTCTGGTATGCCTTCCCCCAGACACCTGTGTGGCTCACTTCCTTTCCTCATTTAAACCTTTGCTCAAATGTCATCTTCTCGGTAGGCTTATCCTACTGACCATTCTATTTAAAATTACTACTCCTTCCTCAACCTTGATTCCTGGTGTCCTGTCTCTGTTGTCTCCTTTACTTTTATGCATGTCACTTATCATCTTCTGTAATACTAAACACATCCCTTATTTATTTTGTTCATCTTCTGTCTCTTTTTGAATATAAGCTCCAGGAGGGCAAGACTTTTGACTGTTTTATTCACTAATGTACCCAAGACTGTTGCTGTGGCACTTAAGGTAAGACTTTCAGGTAGGTGTTCTTGTTTACTGAACCTGGTTGGATCACCCGGAGGAAGAACCAAGCGGCACTTGGAGACCTTGGAAGGCAGGCTCTCCGGAGGGCTCACCGGATATCACTCTCCTGAGGTCTGAGCCCCCAGTGGAAGCAGAGGGAGCAATGTATAGTCTGTTACTTCTGTATTCTGCGTTAGTAGCAATTTGGTGCGCGAGGCAAGTGGGATAGGAAGAAGAAGAACCCAGAAGAGGAGTCTTCAATTGGAGACTGGAATTTCCCTATCAGTCCTGTCGGCCATCTTATAACAGATTTTTCCCTATCATTATGATAGACTACCAAGCCGTGTGTGGTACAATGGGACATTGCTGACTATAATATGTTTAGAACACAGTGTGAACAGTTGCCATTGAACTTGTGGCCACGTAGCATCTTGACTGCATTCCCGAGGCTAGAAAAATGCCAAGTCATAAGGTAGGTACTCAAAAAATATTTGTTGAATGAAAGAATGACTAAATGAATGGTTCTATTGAGCTCTCTTTTATAGCCTAATACAAGGTCTAGTTTTGTAAATGTTGCCTATCTGCTAAAAAATGATATTCTCTGCTGAGTTTAAAGTTCTAAATATATCCAGTAGCCAGCGTGACCGTATACCTTATTATCCAAACTATGACACACTTGACAGTAAAAGGGGCCACTATTAAAAATTTGCCAGACATTAACTAGTACTTTCTGGGCAAATGAGGGCATAGAGTCATTCCACTGAGGGCTCATACTTATTAATTGTATTGTTCTAATCTTCAGTATGTTTGTTTATTTCTGTCTGCTTGATTTATCAGATTCTGAGAGGGGTATACTAAAATCTCCAGTGGCAAATATTAATTTATTTCTCCCTATTTTGATATTCTTGTACTTCACTATAGTGTTTAGTGCTCTTTGAACCCTTCCAAACTTGTTCATTTTCTTTCATTATAGGAAAGTTGTTTCTATTATTCAAATATTTCTTTGTCTTTTTCTCTTTCTGGATACCCTGTTTTTCCGATCTTGGCCTACAATTATTGTTATTTTTTAATATTTATCTTGATACAGAGGGAGTGAGAGAGACAGCATGTGCAAATGAAATCAAGAGTCAGATGCTTGATTGACTGAGCCACACAGGCAGCCCTGGTCTACAATTATTATTTACTTAGTAGATAGGTTTTTTTTTTTTTTTAATTTAAACCTTTATCTCCTTAATTTTTCCTGCTTGATTTTAGAATAGTTTCTCAATCTAATTTTCAAAGTAACCAAATTACTTTTTTCAGTTGAACCCATCCTTTTATATATTCTATTTTGGTTTTTATTTCAACCATTCTGATCATCAAATCTAATACTTCTTTTTTGTTTTTAAAAAATCATTTCAGGGGCGCCTGGGTGGCTTAGTCGGTTAAGCGTCTGACTTTCGCTTAGGTCATGATCTCGCGGTTCATGGGTTCGAGCCCTGTGTCGGGCTCTGTGCTGACTGCCAGCTCAGAGCCTGGAGCCTATTTTGGAGTCTGTGTCTCCCTCTCTCTCTGACCCTCCCCTGCTCATGCTCTCTCTCTCTCTCCTAGAAATAAATTTTAAAAAAATTTAAAAAATCATTTCAAATTTTTGTTTTGCGTTACTAACATCTTTACTTATACTTTTCATACTTAAAAAAAATCTTAGTTCATCTATTTTAATATTTATTTCTCAGGCGGGTCTATGTTTCTTCAGTTTGTTGACTTTATTCTGAGGTTGTTCTAACTCTCAGGAGTCTAGTTATTTTTGCCTTTGAGCTCAAACTCCACTGGGGATATCAGCTACTCTGTTTGGTAATGTGCATTTTTAAAGTGTTTTTGTTTGTTTGCTTTTGGTATTTCTGAATTAATTGTATTGTGATCAGAAAATGTGAATATATTCTTTGAACTTTATAGAGACTTGCTCTATGGCCTCCCCTTCTCATTTGAGAAGAATTGCATATTCTCAAATTATCGGAAAGAAAGTCCTGTAACTGTCCATTAGATCTAGCTTGTTAATGCACTGTTCACATCTATTAATATTTGACTGTTTGATCTTTTCAGTAACTGACAAAGGTACATTAAAAGATGTCACTATGATGTTGCATTTATTAATTCAGTCAATTTTTGCTTGACATATTCTGAAGGTAGAGAATTATTATATCTTCCTGAGAATCTAGATTTTTATTACTAGTGATCTTCTTTATCTGTAATATTTTCTGTTGAATTGTATTTTGTTGGATGTTACTATGGAGAGATCTGTCAGCTCTGTCTGTTAATGTATACATGGTATATCTCAGTTATGGTAGTTTCTCACTTTTTTACTTTGAAATATGCTGTGTCCTATTTTAGGTGTATCTTTTATAAGTAGTGTATAGTTGCATTTTGTTTGCCATCCAAAATGATGATCTCTTTATTTTAACTGCTGAGTGTTCATAAAGTTTTCTTCTTTATGATCACTATTATGTATTATAATTATGTATCATTTTTGGGCTTCTATTTGCCCACTCTTTCTTTCTTTCTTTCTTTCTTTCTTTCTTTCTTTCTTTCTTTCTTTCTTTCTTTCTTTCCTTCCTTCCTTCCTTCCTTCCTTCTTTCCAGTAGGCTACACATGGAGCCCAATACAGGGCTTCAACTCATTACCCTGAGATCAAGACCTGAGCTGAGATTAAGAGTCAGATGATTAACAAAGTGAGCCACCCAGACATGCCTATTTACCCACATTTTCAATGCTTTTCATTCTCCTTTTTTAGCAATATTAGGATTCATTTACATTTTGTTTTTTGTCTATATTGTTTGGGACATTGTATGCTTTGTTTTTAGAAAAAATTGTAATGGTTTTGGGACGCCTGGGTGGCTTAGTCGCTTAAGCATTGAACTCTTGATAATTGTCTCAGGTCATGATCTCACTGTTATGAGATCAAGCCCCACGTTGGGCTCTGCACTGATAGCGCACAGCCTGCTTGGGATTTTCTCTGTCTCTCTTTCCTTTTCTCTCCCTCTCCTGCTTTCTTTCTCTCTCAAAACAAACAAACAAACAAACAAACATTAAAAAAATTTAAAAAGCCACTAATGATAAAAACCACTTGTATTTATTTATCTGAAAATGTGTATGGTGTGTGATACGGATCAGGAATCTCAGGGTTAAAAGGAGCAAGTGCGGTTGCCATCCCTAAAGCTTGGGGAGCAAAAGTAAGGGGCCAGAAATCCTGAAACTCACAAGCTTGGAGGAGGGGCCTCATGATGCTGAAATGTCAACCTTTGGGGAAAGGGTACTTATTGCCTCTCTGGTGCTGGTGTCCCTGAGCTCAGGGGAAGGGCCTTCTGGGTCTGAGATCTAGACCCCAGAGGAGGGGGCCCAGCTGGCAGATTCTGACATCTCTGAGGATGTGCAGGGAGGTTTGCTCTGCTAGAGTTGAAAAACTGTGAACTGAAGTCAGCCGCTGCCTGAGTAAAGAAATGTGACTATTTCTTTAACTTTTCCCTTCATGATAGAGCATCTCCCAGGCAGTTGTAGCCTTCTTGAGCTTGGTGAGGGTGCTGGAAGAGCCAAGGCAGGCTTTGCAGTGATTACAACCCTACTTCCTTGGCTTTGCATGCCCTCTGGAGCCCTTGCCTGTTTTCACTGAAGGAGGGACATTGCACTTGAGGAATTGTAGAAATAATTTGGGGCTGCGGATAGTATCTCCTTCCAAAGATGATTGACTTTTGCTTCAGTCGGGCAGTTGTGCTAGGTGAAGACTTAATTCATTTTGAAATTTGGTTGATTTGATACTGGCTTTGGTCTCTGTGGGGGCTACCACTCTTATAACTAGGGTGTAACTCAGCTAGGTCCCACCTGAAAGCCTGGGGATACGTTATATGGTTCTGAACTCTACTGGTTATCTCCCCAGCCCTTACTACTACCAAGAGTTTGGCCTAGCTTCTCAACTTCTCTGTTGCCATATTCTTCTCGACCTCCCGTATTCTCATTTGGACACTTTCAGCACATACTCTAAGACAAAAAAGCACAGTTAAATATATGGCTCTTGTCTCTCCTTGTCTCTTCTCTCAGAGATCGTAGGGTCAAATTCTCAAAGTTTTGATAGCTCCCCAGCATTTAAAAACATCTTTAAAATATTATTTAAAATAACAACTATGTTCTGTGACTCAGTTGGTTGAATGTCTGACTCTTGATCTCAGCTCAGGTCTTGATCTCAGGGTTGTAAGTTCAAGCCCTGCACTGGGCTCCATGCTGTGGGGGAAGCCTACTTAAAAACAACAGCAGTAACCAAAAAAAAAAAAAAAAAAAAAAGAAACCCAACTATGTTCTTCTGCTTTTTTAAACATTCTTGATAGATGACTTGGTCTGATATAAGTCTTAGCTTGAAGCAGAACCTGTTCAGTTTCTGAATTCAGTGATTATGTATTTTTATTTCTGAAAGCTCCTTCTGAATCTTTTGCAGATATTCTTGATCACTTTTTAATGGGCTGGAACATGATTTCCATTCCCTCTTTCATTAAATGTGTCTGTGTATTTTATAAAATGTATTTTATAAAGATGTAACTAAATACAATACATTTATACAATGTAATTTATACAATAAAATGCACAAATCTTAACAGTACAGTTTGATGAATTCTAACAATTGTATGTCCTGTGAAACCACTATCCTAGTCAGCATCGGGATATTTCCTTAATTCCACAAAGCTCTGCCATGTATCTTTCCATTAAATTTTCCTCCTATCCCCCCCCCCCCCCAAGATGTTCTGGTATTTATCACCCATAGATTAGTTTTATCTGCTTTTGAACTTTATATAAATAGAATCGTACAGTATGTGTGTGTGTGGCTTCTGTATGTGCTTTCTTTTTCTCAGCATATTTTTGAGATTTATCAACGCTGTAGTTCCTTCTTTAATTCATTTCTGTTTTATTGTCGAGTAGTATTCTTTGAGTGAGTTATATGGCAATTGCTTATCCAGTCTCATGGGTGAACATTTGGGCTGTTTCCAGATGTTGGTCATTATAAATAAAGCTGCGATGATCATCCTTGGACAAGTATTTTTGTTGACATGTGCTGTCTTCTATTTTTACTTATTTTATATCTGATAATTTTAATATCTGAGTCATTTGGGTTCTAAATCTTTGCTTTGTTGTTATTCTTGGTCCTTCCCTGGTGGTTTGTTTTTTATGTTTTTGGTTATTTTTTTAAAAGTGTGTTTATTTTGAAAGGAGGGGCAGAGAGAGGGAAGGAGAGAGAATCCCAAGCAGGCTCCACACTGTCAGTGCAGAGCCCGATGTGGGGCTTGAACTCATAAACCATAAGAACATGACCTGAACTCAGATGCTCAACCACCTGAGCCACCCAGGCATTCCTGTGTTTGGTAATTTAAAAAAAATGTTTATGTATTTATTGGGTATGTGTGTGTGTGAAAGAGGAGGGGGGGAAGGATGGGGGGGTGGGGGGAGAATCCCAAGCAGGCTCTTCTCTGTCAGCACAATCTCACAAACTGTGAGATCATGACCCGAGCTGAAATCAAGAGTCGGATGCTCAACCAACAGAGCCACCCAGGAATCCCTGTTTTTGGTAATTTTGATTTAGTCATATTTTGCTGACTGTGGGAATCCTGAGGGGTTTGAGCGATTTTGCCTTTGCATCTGCCAGGCACCTAGGGTGATTTTGACGAGAAGCACTTGAAATTAATTTTCTCTTTGGAGTTCCCTGCTTATAGATAGTGTATTTTCAACACCCCCCTACAGGAGGGAAACCTTGCGCTTATAAATTCCTAGTGAGCCTTTTTCTCAACCCTGAGCTGTGGCCTGAGACAGACAGATCTCCCTCTCTGCCTCCACATTGACATTTCCCCTAGCTCACCCCTCTCCAGGGGTGGAGCTCATCAGAGATCCTGGATGCGTGCAAGGTCCCACTTCTAGCCCCCACCCTGGCTCTCTCAGCATCTGGGACTGTTAAAATAGGGCTGTTAGGTTCTGGGCAGAGAATTCCAGAATAGGCCAAGGCTCTCTCCTCAGTCTCCTTTCTGTTCTCACTTCATTGTGAGACCTTGTGGGTTTCTCTTATTTTCCTGTGAGCTTGGCTGTGCATTTAGAATATGTTTTTATATCCATCTCATACTTTTAGGTATTTATAGCACAAGTTCCTCTCCTCCGCTGTCCACCCCAGCAATATCTGGTCACCTGTTTGCCCAAAATACAAGTTCTTGAAATACTTTTACACAGACTCTGCTCTGCCTTCTGCGGAGGATAGATCACTACTTCATGTTTTCCTTTCTCCATATTCCTATTTTTGGAGGGAACAGCAAGTCTGCTTACTCATCATAAAATCCTGCATTGTCACAGGGTTTTGGGATAGCATTTTAGCTTATTTCTCTTCAGCTCTCTTCAATCCCAAGTGGCGGAACTGTTTGCTACCTGGCCTCACTGAGGGCTAGCTATTTTTTTATAAATATTTCTCATTTGGCTTCCTGTTTCCCCTGTCCTTTGGTGGTACCAAGCAAGTTCCAATATGCCCCTGACCTTGCTCAACTTGATGGTTGTGGTTTGGCCTTTCATGGTGTGTGCAGACTTCTCTAGAACTTCTCTACAACTGTGTACTTCCCAGGGCCATTCTCCATCTCTCCCTTTGGCCCAAACTGCTATTACTGTCCATACACTGAGCTTTGGGCTTTGGGCTTATTCCTAGTTTCACTGAAGGTGAATTTTCTTCCCCATTTTCCATCCTTTTTGGAAAGAGAGTGGTATGCAGAGGGCTCTGGTGCACAGATAAGAAGAGCACTTGCTGAGCTTCCCAGAGCCGGAGGCTCACACCTTGTGTCTGGAGCAGAAGTGACTCCAGGGGTGCCTGGGTGGCTCAGTCGGTTGGGTGTCTGACTGATCTTGCTGTTTGTGAGTTTGAGCCCCGCATTGGGCTCTGTGCTGATAGCTCAGAGCCTGGAGTCTACTTCAGATCTGTGTGTGTGTGTCTCTCTCTTTGCCCCTCCCCCCTAAAAATGAAATAAACATTGAAAATAAAAGAAGTGACTGTACAGTTCTTCCTACTCCTCTGGAAGGCTGTGCTCCACTTGCACTTGACCTGTCTGTCACAGTCCTATCCCAGCCCCTCTCATTGTGCTTATCGGCCTCCCCAGATAGATTAAAAATTTCCTCAGGAAAAGAAACGACTACCTAATTCTCCGACAGATAGTGCCTGCCACATTTGAGTGTTCCAGAAGCATCTATTTACTGAATGATCTTGGGATTGCTCAGAGGCTGAATCCCGTTTACGGTTTGGGTTTGGGGCTCCAGATGTGGGACCCTGGATACCCCCTCCCACATCTAAGGCATCTCCCTGGCTACGTCCTGATGATACGCTATTAATGAGTGCTTAGGACCAGGAGACCTAGGTTTATAGATAAACCTGCTAATTTCTCTGCAGCTAAGTCTTCTCCCCATAAAATGGGGCTATGACAGCTCCGTCTGCCTGCCTACGAAGGTTGTAGTGAGGGTCCAAAGAGGCGGTAAAGGCGAAGTGCTTTGGAGGCTGTCAGGCTCTTTATTCGTCGCTGTCTTCATGAGACGGAATTGTTTCTCAGGGTCTAGTTAACTCGCCCACTGTCACCTAACTCTTAGCACCCCTCAGCCTGGCTTGTCCTTCTGACCTGGGAAGCCAGAGGGCAATGCTGTCTGGGTCATGCCTAGGAGTCAGCTCGTCTTCTGTGCCCTGAACAAAAGGGAAGTTACTGAGAGCCTGGAATGATCTCTGTGAACACTGGGTGTCACTCTTGGCCTTAAAATATGTCTAATCCTCTGCCCTGTAAATTTTCCTCTTCCTGTCTGCCTTGTTTCTGGGTATTGAGCGTGGCAGGGCTCATATGTTCTGTATATTTCCAGTGTGTGACCATTACAGGGTTCCAATTCCTGGCAGCGACCCTGGGAGCTATTGCTCAGCGCTCACTTAGGCCTTCACTTCGGGTAGAGGGTACTTGCGCAGTCCTAATTTATTTTAATTTTCACCTCACTGACATGTGACCAGGAAGGTATGGCCATGGCCAAAATGTTAGTAAATTGGATTTCAGGACCAAAATTGTCAAACTTTTCAAAGTCAGCACATTCGGGATTGGTCATAGAAAGTACCTGCATCTTCCTCAACTATTTTTCTGTTAAAAAATATGTTTTAAAACTGCTGCCTCAGGATGACCTAGATATTCTAGTGGGAGGACAACAGAGGAGTAGCTCCAGCTTTACCTGCACTGAAAACTTCCAAATGGACAAAGCCTGTGATGCTCTGGTTTAGCTTTTAAGTTTCTGGACCTTTTTGGGGGGCGCTACTCAGTTGATTACTCTCCTCTTTATTTTTTTTAGCTTTATTATTTTTTTTCTTAAAATTTATTTCTGAGAGAGAGGGAGACAGCGTGAGCAGGGGAGGGTCAGAGAGAGAGGCAGATACAGAACCTGAAACAGACTCCAGGCTCTGAGCCAACTGTCAGCACAAAGCCTGACGCGGGGATTGAACCCACGAACCACGAGATCATGACCTGAACTGAAGTCTGACGCTCAGCTGAGCCACCCAGGTGCCCCATTACTCTCCTCTTTTAAAGAGTCTGTCTTGGGGAGCCAGTGTGGCTCAGTGGGTTAAGTGTCCAACTCCCGATCTCAGCTCATGATCTCACGGTTTGTGAGTTAGAGCCCCGAGCCAGGCTCTGAGCTAAGAGTGCAGAGCCTGCCTGGGATTCTCACTCTCTTTCTCTCTCTACCCCTCCCCTGCTCCTGCATGCTCTTTCTCTCAAAATAAATAAACAGACTTAAAAAACAATAAAAAGTCTATTTCAACTCTTGTTTTGTTCTCTCCTGGTGTGCTTTCTAGGTCTTTAGTCATCCCTCCTGAGCCGTCTTGCCAAGGCTTCTCTGCACCCACGCTCTCCCCGTTTCCTGCATGCACTGTCCTCGGCCCTGGTCCTTCTACCTCATGCCAACCCCTCGCCCACCGTTCCCAATCCATATTGTATATCCAGATCTCTGCTCACTGCCATCTCCAGCTGGCTGTCCCCAAAGACATTGCTTTAAAAAGTAGCTTTATTGGGGCACCTGGGTGGCAGAATCAGTTAAGTGTCCAACTCCAGATTTCAGCTCAGGTCACAATCTCATGGTTGGTGAGTTCGAGCCCTGCATCTGCACTGACCGTGGGGAGCCTACTTGGGATCCTCTCTCTCTCTCTCCCTCTCTCTGCACCTCTCCCATTCATTCTCTCTCTCTTAAAGTAAACGAATAAACTTTTTAAAAGGTAGCTTTATTAAAAAAATAAAATTAAAGAAATAAAATTAAAAAAATGAAAAGTGGCTTCAGTGAGGAATTTATGCACAATAAAATTCATTCCTTTTGGGGGCAGAGTTTCATGAATTTCAGTAACCACCACCTCGGTGAAGATATGGGCCTTAGAAAAATGTACTGCTCCCATTTTGTAAAATTTCCTTTTCATACCTTAGCCTTGGTTCTCAGTATTCACTCACCCTAAAAAGTTTTCCCGTGATCCTTTGCAGTTGGTCCCCTACCCTGATCTTTGGGCCCTGGAAACCACTGATCCACTTTCTATCACTATGTTGTTTTGTCTTCTTGAGAAGTTCATGAAAATAGAATCAAACAGCATATAGTTTTTTGTGTTTCACTTCTTTCACTTAACTGAGTCACCACTTTTTTTTTGAGAGAGAGAGAGAGACAGAGTGAGAGAGAACAAGCATGCATGAGTGAGGGAGGCACAGAGGGAGAAGTAGAAAGAGAATCTTAGGTAGGCTCCACACCAGCACAGATCCCTACAGAGGGCTTAGTCTCAAGAACCGTGAGATCATGACCTGAGCTGAAGTCAAGAAGACGCTTAATTGACTGAGCCACCCAGGTGCTCCCCTAATCATCACTTTTGACATGCGCAAAAAACAAGCCCATCTCTTTTTCTGAGCTTCTCTTGTGATAGTGCTTCTATTCACCCTAATGTCAAAGTCAGAAACCTGGGTGTAATCTTACTGAGATTACTGGGTGCAATCTTCCTCTTATTTGCCCTTCTCTACCAATACCCTTCCACGTGCAATTAGCCAGGAAGTTCTAGAGCTGCTTTCTTCTCTATTTCTGAGCCTACCCTTCTCTTCATTCTCAAGGTCACTGACTTAATTGAGGTACCATTTACTCCTTGCTCCTCTCCCTGGTCTTCGTGTCTTCAGCCAGGACCTCTTCAGCCTGCCCTTCTCACAGTCACCAGTGTGAACTTCTAAAACACACATCTTATCTTACCACTCCCTTACTTTAGTGGTTCTCCATGGCTTCTTAGCTTAGCAAATGCCACCTTCATGATTTGATTTATTTCTGCCTAAATCTCTATATTTTATTTTCCAGAACTTCCTCAAATGCAGCCTATGCTCAGCCATTACTTAGGATTTTCTTGCAAGGGCCATGCTCACTCATGCCTCTGTGCCTTTGTGCATGCTGTTCCCTTGGTCTCGGATGCCCTTTTCCTTCTCCTTCATCTAGCTGACTCCGACTCTTTAAGAGCCAACCCATTCGACGCTTCTTTTGCAGGGGTTTCCCTAGCTACCTGCTCCAGGCTGGGTTAGGTGTTCCTCTGTCATCACATTTATCATCAGTCATATAGGATACTGTATCAGTTTACTGTTGAGCTAGTAATCTGTCTTTCCCACCAGACTCTTGAGTTCCTGAGGAGTTTGTGTTCTGTTTGAGTTCGTATACTCTGTTCCTAGAACAGGGGCAGGCACATGGCTGGTATCCAGTGGATATTTCCTGAATGATTAAGTTAGAATGGAGAGAGATCTAGAACTTCATGCAGAGGCAGGGGCTAGTGTCAGGAAGAGCTAGTGTCAGGTGTGGAAAACAAATGACCCATTTTATGTCTCAGTCATAGGCAGGTCTACCTGTCATGGCGGGAGGAGAAGCGTAAGTGGGGGAGTCACTGGGGAGAGTCGACAAAGGCAGTATGGGAAAGGAGGCACATGGGAACATGTGGATCTCTGGTTCTAGTAGTAAAAGTGTCTGACTGAGGGGGCGCCTGGGTGGCTTAGTCGGTTAAGCGTCTGACTTCAGCTCAGGTCATGATCTCACAGTTCGTGGGTTCGAGCCCCGCGTCGGGCTCTGTGCTGACTGCCAGCTCAGAGCCTGGAGCCTGTTTCAGTCTGTGACTCCCTCTCTGACCCTCCCCTGCTCACGCTGTCTCTCTCTCTCTCTCCTAGAAATAAAATAAAAAAAAATAAAAAATAAAAAAAAAGTGTCTGACTGAGGAGAGGGGCAGCTTCTTCGTTTTATAGCAAAGAGTTTAAAAATGATTTTAAGGGAGGGAAAGTCAAGAGGAAAAGAGCCTGAACTGTGGCAAAAACAATAAAAATTAGAGAGGTATACATTCTTAGATTTCTCTGTGAGAGAGCAAGAGTACCGAGTCCCAGACCGTGCTCTTTTGATAACATCGCTCAACTGGGCTGGTCACAAACGTTGTTTCTGACTGTGTACAGTCAGTTGTACTGAAGTTGTCACAGTACTTTTCCAAGCCTTGTCTCAGAGTATCTGCACATCAAACCCAGAAGTAGGTGGAGTGGGTACGCTGAATCCCATGGAACCCGTGGTGAATCCCACAGAACCAACAAAGAATGGGAGGCTTGGGGAGCCTGGCTGACTTACTCATGCTGAGGGGCTGGCACTCTTCCTTTACAGCTTCTGTCTCTAAGGTGAGCCCTTGGGCTGAGTTGCCAATATCAGATACATTTAGAGATGATGTGTTCGAGAAGGCCTGTGGCTATTTGCAGATCCTATAATGGGACAAGAGAGACCTGACAAAGAACATCCAGAGGAGGAAGCTACTATAGGTTGGAGAGCAATCTTTGAGTCAATGAAATGTTAGAACAATTTAATATTAGATTAACAGGAGAACTGTGAGTTCCCCAAAGTCTTAATGTCTTTCAGTTGCATGGCTGGGCAATTGGCCAAGGAAACTTTTGATTAGCTAGAGCTTTATGGGATGAAACATTTCCTATGGCAGTGCTGCATTTTGTTTTTTTTTTTCCCAATGAAAGAGAAAAGAAATGATTCTCCAGAGGGAAACAGGGTAGTTATAAAAGGAGGCACTTTTATATTTCCTTTTTAATAGATGTTCTTGTGTTAAAGGATGTTGAATCTTAGTACCATATTATCAATCTTTTTTTAATGTTTATTTAGAGAGAGAGAGAGAGCACAAGAAAGAGAGAGCGAGAGCATGACCAGGAGAGGGGCAGAGAGAGAAGGGGAGAGAGAATTCCACGTGGGGTGAGATCCCATGAACCATGAGATCATGATCTGAGCTGAAATCAAGAGTTGGACACTTCACAGGCTGAGCCACGAGGCACCCCACCATATTATCAGTCTTACTACAACATGGAACTTGGAAGTTTTAGTTTTGAGTGGAAGACTGGCATTTTTCTTAGGTGATATAATGTAGAGGTTAAGAGCACAGACTCAGGCCTGAGACCGTCTTAATTCAGATCCTGGCTGCACCACTTACAGTTGTAGGATCTTGGGCAATTTGCTTATTTATTCTGTGCCATTCTGTTTCTAACTTATAGGTTTATTTAAGTTTTAATTGATATGTTCCGTAGAAATCATTTAGCATATTACTGGAAATAATCATATAGTATTAATGCCTTATATTTGCATGTAGCTGGTTTTAACTTTTTAAAAGCACTTCCATTTCATTCTTATAAAACCCCATTGAATAGGCTAGGCAGGGATTATTGTTTTCTTGACTCATGAGGAAACTATAGACCAGAAAGGTTAGGTGATTTGTGAAAGGTCATAGATAAAGCATGAAGGACAGTCTCCTGAATGCCAGTTCAGACAGCTCTTACCAGTCCACATTTTATGGAGATGGTGGGATTGGAAATTATTGTGGGGGAGCAAAAGAGTGAGTTTGGTAGGGGTCTTAACCACTCTTTCCTATTCTTCTTTATCAGGAATTTGTTTTCATTGGGTTTTAGATCTTAAGAGTCTGAACACCAGCCGAGGCTCTGTAAGTTAGATTGCTGTGTGTCAAATCCTACTTACTGATTTTAGAAATGAAGTCTGTGTTATTTTCATTGATTTATTCTTGGGATTATTTTGTATTCATTTTATTCTCAAATTTAAACTGATTAGAGCCAGAGTCCATTCCAGTCTTTCAATAAGTTTTTGTTCATTCCAGTCTTTCATAAATACATACTAATGAGCCAAGAAATGGGCTCAGTGATTTCACATTTCACATACTTAAACCACATCCCTATACATTATGGTACATTGTCTCTATTTTATAGAAAAGGAAATAGACGGTCACAGATGTTGAGAATGCACCAAAACCTATTAAAGACCATTACAAAAAAGGAAAATTACAGGTGAATCTTTCTTTTGGATAATGATACAAAATTCCCAACAAAATACTAGCAAACTGATCCAGCAATATATAAAAAGTATAATACAGTAGAATCTTGGATTGTGAGTAACTTGTTCTGTGAGTGTTCAAGATGAGCAAACATTTGTAATAAATTTTAACTTGATAAATGAGCAATGTCATGTGATATAAGTAGTATGTGATGCTGAATGTCACATGATCACAACTGAGCCAATGGTTGTTCTCATTCTCTCTCTCTCTCTCTTCCCCCATCTGTCTTCCTCTCCCTCTCCCTTCCTCCCTCCCTCCCTCCACGATTGTGGGTGATCATCTCTCATGCTTGGATGCTCAGTCTCAGACTATGGTGTTTGGCAGAAATCAGTGATTTTTCAGAATGTTGGAAGGTTCCCACAATTGGCACTAGTGTATTTTTTGTCACTTCAAAGCCCCTGTGGACAATCCTTTTCTTTTCCATATAAGAGTGAGCTTAGAAATGCTTTGCTTCATTCTAGGTCAGGCTGCCTGCAGATACAGACCCTTTCCTCTGGTGCCTTATTGCCAGTTACATTAAATACAGTATATGACAAGAGTTTATTAATATTCTACTGTAGTCAACATCTGTGCGAGCATATACAGCAGCCCCTATGCAGAAAAAGGTTGAAAAGAAAAGTGGTAAGAAGAAGGAGAGGATTATGGTGAAAGTTAAGAAGGAAATCATTGAGAAGTAAAAACAAGGTATGTGAGTGGCTGAAATTGCAAGATTTTATGAGAAGTGTACATCTGCATCTCATCTGCAGAGGCGGAGAAAAAAGGTGGAGGAAACCCTCACTTCAAATGAGATTAAAGATGTGTAAAATATAGGAAACAGTGCAAAATTTTGTAGAAAAACACCACCTGAATAAGGCTGTAGCAGTGTGAACGATAAATCTGTTTAACGACAATGCAATATCACATTTTGTTGAAATCCTCAAAAGGAGGCAAAAACAAGTATCAGATAGATTCTTTGATAAAGTTATGCTAAAAAATACCATAGTGCCAATAGATAGCATCGATTCTTTTAGTGATAGTGAAAGTCGTCCTACATAATGACCCTTCTCTTGTGTCTCCCTCACACCACGAAGGTTTTCAAAGGTAAGAGCAGGCTAATTTGCTTATTTTTCTTTATATTTGTATTTTCTTTGTTTTTTTTTGTATTATATTACAGTATTGTAATCATTTTTATATGAATATTTTTGGGTCATGGGATGAAGTATCAGAGTTTCCAATATTTCTTATGGGGAAATTCACTTTGATATACAAATACTTTGGATTATAAGCATGTTTCTGGAATGAATTATGCTCACAAACCAAGGTTTTACTGTATATCAGAACCAAGTTGAGTCTATATAGGAAGTCAAGGTTGGTTTATATTCAAAAATTAACCCATTCAATTTACCTAATTAGTACAAAAATAGAAGTCAAATGATTAGTTTAATAGATGAAAGTCATATGGTCACTTTCATAGGTGAAGTATAACATTTCATAAAGTTCAGTACTAATTTATGACAAAAAATTCTGAGTTAGCTAGAAGTCAAAGGAATCTTCCTTATTCTGATAACAAGAACATATGAACAAATAATAAAAATCTATAGTAAACATAATTAATGGTGACATTTTGAAAGTTTTAATGAGAAGATCAGAAAGGAGACAGTGATGCCCACAACACCACTTCACTCCAACATTGTACAAGAAGTTCTAGCTAGAGAAATAAATCGGGGGGGGGGGCAGGCAAAATGAATAGTAAGGAAGAAATAAAACTCTCATTATTTGCAGATGACATGATCCTATCCACAGATAATCCAGAAGATTCCACAGGTGGAAGATTAAGATTATTAGGTGAGATTGGTAAGGTCCCTGGTTACCAGGTCAGTGAGTACTAGCAACAAACAGTTAGAAAATGAAAATTTTAAAACGTAGCATTTGCACTAATGTAAAAAACATCAAATATGAGGAATACATTTAAAGAAAGACATGCAAAACCACTATGTTGGGTCTTCCTCTTCAGTGTGTACAATATCATTTTTTTACCACTGTTTTCACTGAGGTACTTTGCTCTTGTGTTCTGATCAGTCTGCTCAAGAAAGCCTCACTAGTTCTGTGACACTGGTGGCCACCCTCTCATCTCTTCCCAGAAGAGGAGACTCTGTCATTTGCTCACTTGAGAGTAGGGTCCTTAGCTGCTTCCAGTCCTCTTTCATTCCTTACCCCAGCCATTGGTTTTCTGGTTCCTCTAAATTCAGAGATTTTCTGTGGTTCTGAGGTGAACATTTTTGGTTTGCTTCTTGATGACTTCCCCCTCTTCCTGCTTAGTTCTCAGCTTTCTCTGTGTTTCTAAAGTCAGTTATCACTTCCATTTTCCAAAGTCTTGTTAATGTCTTTTGTCTACCATCATCCTCTCTCTCCATTTTTTCCTTATGGATTCACACCTAAAAAATTCTTGTCCTGTCATTTTAGTGGGGTTGGAGGAGGAAGCAGAGATAAACGCACAGGTTTAATCTGCCATGTTGAACAGGGAGGTATGTACAAAGTTATAAAATGTTTTTAATGTTTTATTTATTTCTGAGAGAGAGAGAGGCAGCGTGAGCAGGGGAGGGTCAGAGAGAGAGGGAGACACAGAATCTGAAACAGGCTCCAGGCTCTGAGCTGGCTGTCAGCACAGAGCCTGACACGGGGCTTGAACCTATGAACCATGAGATCATGACCTGAGCCGAAGTTGGACACTTCACCAACTGAGCCACCCAGGCGCGCCTATACAAAGTTATAAAAAAGTGAAGTCATGGGCCAGTGTCTGGTATGTTTATTCCTAAACATCCACTTAACACCTAACACCCTGCCAGCTTCCACAGCTCTCTTAGCTGCTGTCCCGCACGGGCATTTGAGTTTGCTGCTGTTAGACCAGGTGATCTCTGGAGTGGCAGCCTTGATAGCCTGTCTTCACATTGCTTCCCAGTGGTGTTCCACACCACGCAGATCCTGGGTTGACTGACAGGCAGGAGACTGCAGTCCCCAAGTCCCCAGACCCCCAACTTCATTCATGAGATTGCCTTTTGGGGCTTGAAAACACCGACCAGCTTGAATGATGCCATTAATTAAAGCATATTTTAATTGATTGGATAATCCCTAGGCAGTTTAAGTTTAGGGAGAGAAGGGATAAAGGAAATGGGAATAGATGCAGAAATCTAGATAGAAAACTCTTTCCTTCTCTCAAGCTCATCCTAACTGCAAGCACCTGATGAAAGAGGTCTCCTAATCCTGTAATTTGCTGAGTGAATGGCTCTCTTTCCTACCCTTTTCTCGCCTTTCTTCTGTATGCAAACATCTACAGTGTCTCTGGATCCCTACCAAGGAATGCAAGGATCAAGTTTGGGAATGCCTGCATTTAAATTATGCCTCCACCCCTTACCAGCTCTGTGACCTTGGGCAAGTTACCTAGCTTTCCTGTGCCTCAGTTTCTTCATCTTCAAACTAGGGCAATAGTAATGCCTACCTCATATGATTTTGTGATAATTAAATGTATTAGTATGTAAACATACTTAGAGCTGTGCCAGCCACATATTAAGCACTTAATGCATATTAGCTATTATTATTACTGTGTGCTTGTCTTTACAAATGGAGTTGAAAGTTGTTATACTCAGGAGCTTGCCGTCTGTATGGAGACAGATTCGTATTTTAGTGGAGGGACAGTCATGAGCTCAGTGGGGGGTGCTGACTGGTGGCTGTGGGAGGGGACACTTGGGAAATTATTCTAGAACAGGTGGAGATAGTTGAGAGAATGAGTCAGCCATCACCAGAATATAAGTAGTATGAGGGTAGGAATTTATCCCCAGTGCCTAGAACAGTGCTTGCCTCATAATAGGTGCTCAGTAAACATTTGTTGAGTGAATGAATGAATGATAACTTGGAAGGCTGACCCAAGGGAGTAATGAATTCCAGACAGAAGAAACAGAGTATGGGAAAGTACAGGGTTCAGAGAGCATATGACACACACTGGAGCCGGGGAGTGGGGGTATGTCAAGTCACAGTATAGCAGGAGCTTAGGATCTGTGTCAGAGTATGGAGAACAGAGAGGAGGCAGGCCAGGGACCAGTGAGAATGTGGAAGGTGGGCTTCATGGGACTCAAAGGTGATGACTTCATTTCAGTGGCACATAGGTCCCAGACCCACATTTTCTTAGCCAATAATGTCTCAGCTGTAATACCAATCCTAAATACTATCAATCAGGTTTACATTTTTATAATGCTTTCTACTGTACAAAGCCTTGGAACACTTTCACATGTATTATCTCATTTAAGAATTGCAATACCTTGTGTAGTTGGTGATATCCCCATTTTACAGATAAGGAAACTGACTCTCAGAGAAGTTGTGGGATTTACTGGTGTTACTCAGCTACTAAGTTGCAAACCTGGGATTCATACTAGGACTTTGGAGAGCATAGTAAGCTTTACTGTTGCAGAAACAAATTCATAGTTAAGTTGAATAGTTTAAAAATAAACACCCAAGTAACTGTCACCTAGGTTAAACCATAGAAACGTTACCAGTGATTGCAGAAAGTCCCCATGTTTCCCACTCAGGTATCAACACCTTCCTTCCTCCAGGGGTAATATTATCCTGACTTGTATGGTCATTAGCTCATTGTGTTTCTTTCTAATCGTAGCACCTATGAAATGCAGACTTTTTTGATCAAGTAAATAATCATTTATAATACAGATATTTTTCTATTAGCCTGAAAGTTCCTTGAGGAACCACTTTTGTGGCTTACACTTGGTCTTAGCCAAAAAGCTGAGAAACGATCCCATCACTTTTGTGGCTTAATAGATAATTATTCTCTTGTTAAATGTTTAGTGACCATCGTCTCCCAAGAGCCCAGCAGCTAGATTCTAAAGAGCCGGAAAGACAAACAGGCCCCGTCTGCAAGTGGGAAAAGCTTTATGGCCACTGATTTAACAATTTGTATGATTTTTAAATTAGAAATAAACAACATTGCCAGCATCAGTGACCCTCAACGGTCCTGGCGAGTGTGCCTTCACCCCTTCTGGCCAGGTTTCCTTCACTTTCATACGATGGATAGCAGGGTACCCAGAACACCAGCGCCTCATTTTGACCACTTGCTATCATGTTGGCACTTGGACTTCGTAGGTTTTGCTCACATTCAGAAATAAATTTATTGTTCAATGTTTCTCATTGAAAATTTATAGGCTCCTGAGAATATAGGTTTCCAGCTTGAGAGACTTTATTAAAAGTTTAGCGCTTGTAGTCTGGGTAATCACTTGACATACATATGACTAACACCGACCTGTAGCACTGACATTGAAATCTAAGGGCAGTATTCCACTATCAGTAGCTATCTGTGAGCTCCAGAATAAAGTTAGCTTAATTTTTTAAAGGTTTTCATACAAAATGAAAGTAGAAAAAAATCCTTACAGGGAGCTTTGAATTCCTGAGGATGTAGATCTCCACAGACCCTAGTTTAGGAAATGGTGATGTACTTTGTCAAAGGAAAAGCAGACATTTCCATATTGATTGGAATTATAGACAAACTCATGAGCAGTCTGCTTTTGGATGCATTGTGAGAGCTTTAAAGCAGATCCACCGTCCAGTTACGTTGACATTACATTCTTGTAACACCTGTTGACTCCAAAAGAAACTGTGCTGGGGGGCAGAAGGTGGATGACTCAGGGGTGCACTTTGTTCCTGGATAATCTATGAGTAATCAATAGCATACTGAGTCAAGAGACCCACTTTTGGATCCCCAGGGGAATTTTATTTCACATTCCCATTGATGAACTGGAAGATGATCTTTTTTCCCCTTCTGGTTGCCGGGTAAATCAAATGCTTCAGTTTTTGCTCTGTTTGTTATTTCTCTGACCACCAGCCCCAGTGGATTAAATAACAGTATGCCAGCTTGATCTGTGTCTGTTCTAACATATGGAACAGATTTAATGAGCTTGTTGCGACTCCCAGGAACCTACCCAGGGAGTCATGGAATTTCAGAGGAGAACAGAAAAGAACAATGTGGATTCACTGGACTGTTGCAGCAGCCTCCTGCCTTGTTCCCTGCTGTCCGTCTTCCCCTGCTCCAGTCCATTTTCCACACGGATCATAGTTGCCTTCTGTTGGATTCCCTAGAAGCAGAGACTGAGCTGGCTTTGGGGATGCTGGTGCAAAAGATTGATTGAGAGAGTGCTCTTGAAGGAAGAGGAATGAGGCAAGCAGGACATGGTTGGGGGCTGGGGGGGGCGGGGAATGGAAGGACGAGACAATAGCTAGAGTCCACCTTCAGGATAATCCCATGAGATGGCTCTGGTATGGGAATGGCACCATGTGGGTGTTCCCACCTTGGGGCAAAGGGGCCAACCCTTTGTACTCCACACTAATCAGTCATTGGTTGTGGACCCTCAGGCTGATGGAGAGTGGGGTAAGGGTGATTCTTAAAGTTAGGGGGCAGCTGTGAGCATTAGCATCCAATACTCACAACACTGGGGAGTGGGTGCCATGCGAGAAAACATGATCTGGGCTGGACACCAGCTGTGCATATTATACCAGGTAAGCCTGACATGCACATGTGATGCAGACAGCTGGTAAATTGACTTGCTTAGGGGCACACATCTAGTGCTTTGCTGATTTGGCCTTTAGCCTAGCTTATGTGGTATTTGGTGCTTTGCCGAAGGCCCTAATGCTTAATCTGTGATTAAGGTTTTTGGGGTGGAGCAAGAAAAAAAAAACAACTCCAGATATTTCTTATAATTCAGATAGGCTTGGTGGCCACTCTGGACTGGATTTACTCTACTGGAACTGACTAGTTACAGCACAGACTCCTGAGGAGGGTCACTTATCAATGTCCAAAAGACTCGAATCCAGTGAGTTGGATGTAACAACAGGGTGTTTATAAAATGGTATTCTTACTGTCAGGTGGGTAATAGAGTAATTCTGGAAGAGGACGCAAAGAGTTAAAATGCTAGACCTGTGTTAAAAACAACCTAACTAGACTCTAACCACTGAATGTGATGGATGGCACTTCTGATATGCTCTTGTCTTGGTCACAGTTGGCTCAGTGACTGTGTGGGACCAGTCCTCGAAGACTGTTGTACAGGACTGATGAAGGCAAAAGAGCTACCAATCTTTGTTTCAAATCTTTAGTAAAAGATAGCATTTCCCATTTGAGAAGCTCAGATGAAGAGCTCGGTCCCAAAGGGATCTATATTATTTTGTTACAAACTAGTTGTTGCTTCATTTTGGTAAGAATTAAGCCTTTCCCTGAAGGCGCTGAATGGTTTGATGATCTTCATAGCAATTATAGATGCGGTCTGGAAGCTGGTGCCAGATGAAAGGAGCTATGTCCCTGCAGTCTGTACCTCCGCGTGCTCTATTGACTGGCAAATATGGCACAGAGAATTTCAAGCATAATGACTGCTCAGCCAACTAGCTCAAATCTTATTTCTAAAAGCTGTTTTCTTTCGGAGCTAATATGTTTGTTCCTGACTCATTCTGATCAGTGGGGCATCAAGTTGTAAGGAACAGATTGGAAATTATTTTATTGATTTTTTTCTTTCTTATTTACCAAAGGTGAGTGTGAATTTCTCTTCCCTGAATGTTGTTCAGCTACGAGTAAAGCCAAGGACATTAGGAGATTTGGGGAGAGTCGATTTGGAACTATCACAGCCTGAATTCCCTGCCTCAGCACAGAAACACTTGGGAAACCGCCTTGGGGAGCAAAAGAGTGACGTCATTCTGCTGTCTGAAGGGCAAAGTCAACTCTACTTTATGGCCCCGGCTGTAGTTGTCATTGGGACATCTCCTCAGTTTATGTAAGCAATGTCCAGTGGAGGCCCCAGAGCCTCACAGATGCCCCTGAAATTATGATATGGGACTGCAAAGGTCACTGTCTTGACTCAGGATCTTTGAGAATTGTCTGATTTTGAATCTTCCTTTCCTCCCTAATCCCCAGTCTTTCACTGGGGGGTGGGGGGGGGGAATAACAAGAGTTGATTTCTGTCTAATCTAGGAGAAAGAGAGCTTTTTCCTCACCACTCACAAGAAGGAAATATTAGATAAGAAACAGGAAACCATTTTTATTCTTTCCCCTCAGGTTTTTCTTCCTCAGAGACTCTCCCAATTTCCATTTCCAAATTGTTTAAAAATTAACAGTGAAAATCATGCTTAGGCTGTCTTCCCATGGCTCTCTTTGGTTTTTGTTCCCCTAAATGATTTTTTAAGTTATGCAAAGTGAAAACTTTTATGTGCACTATTGGAGAACAGTAAAGACCTAACATGGCACTGTGCTAAGCAGCTCTACATGCATTACTTCATTTAGTCCTCAAAAGCACTCTATGAATTAGGTGATCATAATTACCTTCTATTTACACAGCTGGAAAGTGTTGAAACTTGAATTCACACAGAGGCATATTGCCTAGGACTTTAGAGTCCAGTGCTCTTCACCATGAAGTTATGTTACCTCCCAGCTCTCCGAGAGTGAAGACATCTCTAATTAGTGATCCTTTTGTGGGGACCTGGCTTCATGGTACAGTGGCATTGCCTACCCCAGCCAAAGCCTTATGGTGAGACCACCATGGTGATCAGAACAAGATACCAGAGCCAGGCAACCTCACAGACATGCAGCAAGTTCACTTCTAACTTTTATACTGTCCCATTTGACATGCCCCATTGACTGAGGACATGTGGTAGAAGACAATTCTTAGATGTAAGAGAAAAAGATGCACATTGACTTGCAAAGAGCACTTCATTATCATGAGAAGGAAGAGGATTTATTACCTTATTAGACTTGTGGATTACCTATTGCCTCTTGTGGACCAAAACTATGTGAGTAGAATTTTAGTTGTAGCTGCTTAGAGCTCAGAGTTCTAGGAGTGGCAGAAAGTTCAGAATGAGTGTTAAAAGAAGTACCCTATTTTGCACCCCCTAGGTGCTTAGACCAAAGAGCAGCTCTCTGATGCTACAAAAATGTTAAGATGTTACAGATGTACTCCATTAAGTTGAATCAGTATACTATTAGCTTGTATGAATTGGATGCGCCCTGTTAAGTGGATAAGCACCACCCATGTCTCACATTTAGGTAGAGATGGAAAGGTAATAAAGTAGTTCTCAACCCTGGATGCACATTAGAATCACTTGTAAAGCATAGCAATGCCAAGGCCCTACCTCAGACCAATTAAATCACCATCTCTGGGCATGAGGTCCAAGCATCAGTGTTCTTTCAAAGCTCTCTAGGTGATTCTAATGTATCCAGATCTGAGAATCACTGGATAAAAGCTAAGTCAACTGTGAAACTGTGCTAATAAACCGTGTCCTAAGTAAACTATGGTACATGTGGGAGCTTGAGGATTAGTATGCAAGTCAATTGACCAGCCGGGAAGAGGTTTTGGTGGCAGCAGTGGGGTTGCCCACAGTGCTAGCTTTGTGGAAGCAAGGGAAAGGCAGGGTAGAGAATGAGGGAGAAAACGATTGTCTGGTAGAGAGTGCTGCAGCGGTATTGAACTCTGGTGGAATAACTGGCTGAGACTGCAGGGGTGGAGTCAGGTGGCCATAGCATTGGTGGTGTTACCGTGGGAAGGTTTGGGGATGCGAGGGTGCAGGCACATCAGGAAGGTCTTGGAATTATGGCAGCCTCACTGAGCAAGATCACGGAGGCAACAAAGGGCAGTGGCAGCAGCCACACACTAGTAGCAGTGGACATGATGCTAGGAAGGAGCAGGAAGCCCAAGCCTCATGGTTTTCAGGAAGGTCAACCGGGCATAAAGATGTCTGTCTGTCCTACCAGAATCCCTAGTGAATGCTGCCTTTTGATGTTTGTGAAGTACTTTACTTAGAAAAGCATCTCAGGATGCTTGGCTGGCTCAGTCAGTTGAGCGGCCCACTTTGGCTCAGGTCATGATTTCACGGTTCGTGGGTTTGAGCCCCGCGTCGGACTCTCTGCTGACAGCTTAGAGTCTGGAGCCTGCTTCCGATTCTGTGTGTGCCTTTCTCTCTCTCTGCCCTTCCCCTGCTCACACTCTCTCTCTCTCTTCTCAAAAATAAACATTAAAAAAAAAAAAAAGAAAAGCATCCCTTAGGAACATTTAAAACTATGCATGTGCACTCTATGATAGCAAAGCAAGGACACTGCAGAGGGTATGGTATACAAAATGTGTGATCGTTACAACCCCATCCCACCTTCTCACCCCGCTACAAGAGTAACAATGCATTGTAACTAGCCCAGAATTTAAGCCCAAGAGGAGGCTGAAGTTCCAAGTTTTCTAGAAGGAAAACAGGAGAAAAAAAGTCTCCATCCCTGAACCTAGACTTGTCATCTTGTGAAACCCTGGCTTGTTCAAGGAGTCACAGACAAAAGAGCGGGAGTGGAGATGTTGCTTGGCCTGTTGGAGAGCGGCCATTCTAGCACTTGCTGTGCTTGGAAGCTTCCAGGTGTGAGAGGCCCAGAGAGGGTAAAGCAAGCCCCATTATCCTTTCTTGACATGGTCCCATCTCTCACCACTGCATCACCATAGCTCAGTGAGTGTCCCTTAATAGACTCCCTTAACAATCCCTCCCCTCTAGGAGCCCACGACCAAGTGAAGTGGATAATTTTCACAGCCGTCTATAGGACAGTGCGAATCTGTAAAGCAAGGTAATACTTCTGCCTGCATTCTCACCATGTTGTTATGAGAATCAGTTAGCTAACATAAGTATAATGTGCAATAACAGTTAAGGTGTTAGTATTATCAAAATTCAGGCTATTAAGCTATATTTCAGCTGTATTGCCATATTTTTCATGTCAGAACCTGATGCTTAATGCGAAATCACCTCCACTTCAGAAATGAAGTAAAGCCTGGAGGAATGAAAGTTCTTGAGCATTATGCCAAGAGGATGCCATTACAATATTTAATACATGCTCTAGTTTAAACTAGCTCCTTAACTATAGTCTTCTTTCCTGCCTCCCTCCTCCAAGGAAAATGATGAGACCAACTTTGACATATGGAAGAATTTCTGTAGTGCAAATTATTCTGGAGGAGAAAAACAAAACATGATTTGCAAATGCCGTCAAGGAAATGTTTCTTTCCAAAGGCTGCAAGGCGAGCCGAGCATGTATCGGTGTGTGAGGATTGTCTGGTGGCTGTGTGTGGCTGTGAACGAGAGGGCCATGGTGATAGTGTGCCAGGAACTTGTCCACGTGCTCCACCCAGGTGTTCTGCTGTGATGCTCTCAGGACCCCAGCATTGCCACCTTGAAATCCTCAAAATCCAGGAAATGAAATCAATAGTTCAGGAAACAAAATTCCTACATCCCTGTCTCTCCTCATATGTAGACAGGAAGACACTTGGATATCAGGAAACACCTTGGCCAAGCTCTCCTAAGAGCTATCTATTTGTGGATGGCCTATTGAATAGTTTGAAAAGAGGGAATGTTTGAATTATGAAGCCATCTCAGTTTCCTCACAGGCCCTCTTTGAGTGAATCTACTGAGTGGGAAATGGCATTGGAGCATTGGTGCTTTTCTCCCATGGCACTTACAGATAGGCAGATGGTGTGTGGGCTAAAGGAGTCATCGCCTTGGTGACAGCACCTTAGCTGGTGTCGTATAGCAGCACTGACACAGGGGCCAGATATCCCATAGCACAATTTTGCTATAAAACACATGAGAAGCAAAATTGTGTAGTGGAAGCACAGATTTGGACAGAACTGGCTCTGCTGTTTCCTAGTAAGATGATTTGGGGTGCGGCACATAACTTTGCTACACCAGAGTTACCTTAGCTGGGAAATGGAGGATAGTAATGGTACCTATCTCATGGAGGTTGTTATAAGGGTTAAGTGTAATAATGCCTGGAAGGGCTTTGGCATAGGGCATGTGTGTTATAAGCATGTGACAAACACGAATCAGGTCCTCTTGAAGATCTGAAGACAGTGAGGCTAGAGCATTTGCTTTGCCAACTGATAAAAATAAGTGCCATCCTATTTGCAGCCAGATGGGGGGTTATAATAGGTAAATATTTATGTATGGCTGCAGCAAGGTATTCATATCCTGATTTAAATGTGGTTCTTTATGACACCATGAAGTTGGGGAACTCTCCAAATGATGTACAGATGCACAGAGAATATTACAAACATGTAAAACTACAAGTCAACAACATGAAGCTGTCTTTCTAAAGTCAGAGTGAAAACATGGCCAGGGGTGAACCAGAAACAAAAAGTTCTGTTAAACCAAAAAACAGCTTAGTGTCTTCTTAGAAATGTAATTTTAATTTTTGTCAAGTTAATACATATGTATAATTCAAAAAGTCAACTAATACTACTAAGTTTATGTTTAGAAATTGCATCCCCGTCTACCCCATTCATCTTTGAGTTCTACTCACAATAGGGAGGGACTTTAAACTCTTTCCTGGTATGGTTACATTTGTCTCCTATTTCTGGTAACATACCATATTCTGCTATGGGTGAGTTTTCAGTTTCACATAGTCTCTGCTGTCTTCCATTTCCTCAAATGTCTGGTGATTCTTGACCAGTCATTTGCATTGAGTGAGCCCATAGAGTGAGATGGAGTTACCCTCCAAGCAGAAAAAGACATTTGAAGTCCAGGTCAGCATTGAAAGGTACTTGTTGACTTGCTTTTTATCTTTAGAAAACTTGGTGGATACTATTTTCTTTGTCTTTGTGGGCCTGTATCTTTTTTATTCCTTTACTATCATTTTAGTGTGTTTGGGATAGAATCAGAAATAAATGACAGGATTCCATCTCCCTGGAAAATCTCATCCATAACTTGTCAATAGACTTTGGGAGACTACTAAGTAACAATTTAAAAAAAGTAACCAGGAGCAATCAAACTTGAATCAGTGGTTTCCTCTGGGAAATAGAAATTCAGGTAGGAGTGAGGGCAGAGGCTTTTACTTCTCATGTTATATGCTTCTTTTAAGTATATACAGGCATATATAAATATATGTATTTAATCAAACCACTCATGGTAAAACCAAGGCCATTTCAAATAATTTCATTTGGAGTAGTTGTTGCCCAAAAAATTATACTTATTCCAGGGGTTAGTGAAGGTTAGGATTGAAATACTGCTTATTTCGTTCCCATTTTGATTTCATCAGTGTTCTGAGGAAGAATTTTTTCAGGTTATTTTATGCCAGGTAAAATGGCTATGGGATGTTAAATAAGATTTTTTACTCAATTTGAACAGAAATTGATTGGGCCTCTGAAATAAAAAAGAATATTTTGTAGGATGATGTCTTCTGGGTTCTAACTACAGAATGACTGAATAGATATTCCAAAAGTATGGAAGAAAGTAAAGTTGCAGTTTCAGTTAAGGCGTGGTAAACAAGCAGATTGCCTTTATCTGCTGCAAATGCCTTGAGTCCAAGAGTGGAAGGCATAAAGGCAGTGATATCAGCCATAATAATTCACTAAAAAACCAGATCAGGTGAGAGCCAGAGCCAGATCGGGACCCTGGAGGTCCATCTTGGTTTTAGCTAGCCCACTAAACACAGAAGCCAAGGAACCTTGAACAACACCAAGAGATCCAAGGGTGCCATGGGCCTGGGATGTCTGGGGAAAGCTTTATCCACAAGAGACATCTAGGCTCCATAACAGTTCACTGTTTACAGGGGTAGGGTTTACATAGGGCTATTCACAGGCCTCTGTGTGTTTTAGAAGGAACGTGTAGGAAATAGAGGATTTGCTGACATTCTTTCTGTTCTTCATCGTACATAAAGATATTCTTGATTTTCACTCCAGGAATGACTGTCTACTTAGAAATTTATAATCAGTGTTCTATAAAGTTACAGCGACCAAGTCAACATGGAATTGGAATAAGAATAGACTGGTAGAGCACTGGCACAGAATTGAGAGTCCTGTAACAGATCATTCTTAGATGGTCAATTGATTTTTAGTAAAGATGTAAAGGTAGTTCAATGGGAAAAGGATAGTCTTTTCAATATGTGGTGCTTGAACAATTGGTTATTCTTGCTAGCAGTCTTTCTTTTTCTCATTGTTTATAATAAAGCTATTCTTGATTTCCATAAAAGAAATGACTCACTACTGAGAAACTTAAAATTACGGGACCACAATGGAATTAAATTAGAAATCAACACAGAGAAAATTTGAAAAACTCCCAAATATGTGCAAATATAAATAACACACTTCTAAATAATGTGTGAATCAAAGAAAAAAATCACATGGGAAATTAGAGAGTATTTTGAAGTAAATGAAAAATAAAAATGCAATGTATCAAAATTTATAAAATGCAGCTAAGGCATGATTAAAGAAAAGCTAATATCCTTAGATACTTCCATTAGAAAAGCAGAAGGTCCAAAATTAGTGAGCTAAGTTTCCACCTTAAGAAATAAAGGGCAAATTAAACCCAGAGAAAAGTAAAAGGAAGAAAAAAGATCAGATAAGAAATCAATGAAATATAAGTCAAGTAATGGTGAAAATCATTGAAATCAAAAGCTTGTTCTGTGAAAAGATGAGTAAAGTCAATAAAACTTCAGAGATGAAAAAGAGAGAGAGAGATTGAAAGAGAGAGAGAGAGAGAGAGAGAGCAAGAGAGTCAGATTACTAGTATCAGAAATGAAACAGGTGAGTGCCTGGGTAGCTTAGCCAGTTGAGTTCCAACTTCAGCTCAGGTCATGATCTCATCTTGAGTTTAAGTTGAGTCCTGTCAGTGGGGAGTGGCTTTGGATCCTCTGTCCCTGTCTCTCTCTGACCCTCCTCTGATCGTTCACTCTCTTTCTTTCTCTCTCTCTCAAAAATAAATAAACATTAAAAAAAATGAAACAGGGATATCACTATAGATTTTGTAAACATTGAAGATAATGAAGTAACAGTATGAAAAATTTTGTGGCAGCAACTCAACAACATAGATAAAATGGATACATTTCTTGGAAGACACAAATTACCAAAGTTCAGTCATGAAGAAATAAACTGAATTTTCCCATATCTATTGAATGCATAGAATTGAATTCTTAATTATAAGCCATAAAAACCTCCAAGCCCAGATAGTTTTATTGGTGAATTTCATCAATTCAAATTTATCAATCCTATACAAACTCTTTCAGAAAATTGAGGAGGAAGGACCACTACCCAACTCATTGTATGAGGCCGATATTACCATGATACCAAACTTAGATGAGACAACACAAGAATAGAAAACCACAGACTGATATTCCTTATGAACATAGACCTAAAAATCTTGAAATATTCATAAACTGAACCCAGCAATATGTAAAAATTGTAGTGCATCATGACAAGTGGGGTTTATCCTAAGAATTCAAAGTTGGTTTAACATTATTATACCAATGTATGCACCAAGTTAATAAAAGATAAAACCCATTTAATCCTCTAAATAGATGCAGAAAATGCCTTTTGAGCAAAGTTGACTCATTTATGAATAAGAGCTCTCAGCAAACTGGAGATAGAAGGGAGCCTCCTCAATTGGAGAAAGGGCATCTATGAAGAACCTGCAGCTAAAATCACACTTAATGGTAAATGTGTTTCACCAAGGATTAGGAGTAAGAGAAGGACTCTGCACTCATGACCATTAGTCAACACTGAAGTGGATATCTAGCCAGTGTAGTAAGGCAAGAAGAAAAAACAAAGGGCATAGAGATTTGAAAAGAGGAAATAAAACTTTATTTGTAAGCAGTATTAGCGTGTACATAGAATGTTCTAAGGAATCTCCAGAAAAGAAAGAAAAGTTGCTAAAACTAACAAGCTAATTTAGTATGACTGGATGATGTAAGATCCATAAACCAAAATTAGCTGTATTTCTATATATTGACAAATAAACTAGTAATAAAATTATAGAAATACCATTCACAGTAGTAGCACAGAATCCTTAGAAGTAAGTTTAACAAAAGATGTGTTAAGACCTCTACACTGAAATAAATACAACCTTGCAGAGACAATACCTAAATGAATGGAGAATGACACCAGGTTCATTTTTTTGGAATATTCGGTATTGTTAAGATGACTCTTCTCCCAAAATTGATTTGTAATTTCAGCACAATCCCATTCAAAATACCAGTAAGCTCTTTCTTTCTTTCTTTCTTTCTTTCTTTCTTTCTTTCTTTCTTTCTTTCTTTCTTTCTTTCTTTCTTTCTCTCTCTCTCTCTCTCTCTTTCTTTCTTTNCTTTCTTTCTTTCTTTCTTTCTTTCTTTCTTTCTTTCTTTCTTTCTTTCTTTCTTTCTTTCTCTCTCTCTCTCTCTCTCTCTCTTTCTTTCTTTCTAAGATATAGACAAGCTCATTCTAAAAATTACATGGAAATACAAAGGGGAGGACCCAGAAAAATCAGACAATTAGAAATGAATTGAAGGACTTACATTTTCTAATTTCAAGAATTACTCTAGGGGTGCCTGGTGGCTCAGTCAGTAAACCATGTGACTCTTGATCTTGGGGTCATGAGTTAGAACCCTACTTTGGGCATAGAGTTTACTTTAAAAAAATTCCTGTAAAGTTGCAGTGATCAAGTTAGTATGGTTTTGGCATAAGGATAGACTTGCAGGTCTTGGCACAGAATGAGAGTCCTGGAACAGGTCACTTTTACGTGGTCAATTGATTTTCAGTAAAGGTGTTGATGGTGAAAGGATAATTTTTTCAATATGTAGTGCTGGAACCACTGGTTATTTACATGGAAAAAATGAACTTTGACCCTAACTTCATGCCATACACAGAAATTAATTGAGAATGAATTAGGTATTAAAATAATAACATTTTTATGAGCAAACACAAAAAATCACAACTTGGGTTAGGTAAAATCACAACTTGGGTTAGGCAAATATTTCTTAGGACACACAAAAAAGCATAAACCATAGAAGTAAGAAACTATACATTGGATGTCATCAAAATTAAAAACTTTTGCTCATAGAAAGACAAGAAGATGAATGAAAAGCCACAGCTTGGGAAACATTTGCAAAATGTGGGTTTGGTAAAGGACTTATGTACAAAAGCACAAAGAACTCTTACAACTGGATAAGACATTTTTAAAACTGAGCAAAAGATTCAGACGTTTCACAGAAGAACATATAGAAAGTACTAGGAAGCAAATGAAAAGATGTTCAACACCATTAGTTATTAGGAAAATGCAAATGAGACCACTGAGATACCACTTATTTCCAAGAGTAGCTGAAAAGATTGACAGTAATGAAGTGTTGAAAATAATGTGGATCAACTGAAATTCTCATGTTGTTATTAGAAATGAAAAATAATACAGTCTTCTTCAAACAAGTTTGACAGTTGCTTTTAAATATCAAGTTGTGCATACACTTACCATATGACCCAGTGATTCTGCTGTTTACCGTCTATCCAAGAAACAAAAACACATGACCATATATGGAGGCATTATTTGTAATAGCCTAAAATTAGAAATAATTCAATGTCAACCAACTGGTGCATGGAGAAACAAGATGTGGAATATCCATGCAATGGACTACTACTCAGCAATAAAAAGGAAAGAATTACTGATACAGACAACAACATGGATGAATCTTAAAATCATGCAAATGAAAGATGTCAGACACCAAAGACTCCATCATGTATAATCGTATTTAGATGAGATTTTAGAAATGGCAAAACTGTGGTTACTGTGGTTACTGTGACAAGTAGACTTGTCATTGCCTAGTACTCCAGTGCCAGGGATTGACTGCAAATAGGTACAAGGGAACTTTTTAAAAAATTAATTTATTTTAAAATTTACATCTAAGGTAATAAGTATACAGTGCAATAATGATTTCAGGAGTAGATTCCAGTGATTCATCCCCTATGTATACCACCCAGTGTTCATCCCAACAAATGTCTCCCTTAATGCCCCTTACCCATTTAGCTCTTCCTGCTACCCACAATCCCTCCACCAAACCTCAGGTTGTTCTCTGTATTTAAGAGTCTCTTATATTTTGTCCCCCTCCTTGTTTTTATATTTTTGCTCCCCTTCCCTTATGTTCATCTGTTTTGTATCTTAAATTCCTCATATGAGTGGAGTCATATGATAGTTGTCTTTCTCTGACTAATTTCACTTAGCATAATACCCTCTAGTTCCATCTATGTAGTTGCAAATGGCAAGATTTCATTCTTTGTGATTGCCAAGTAATACTCCATTGTTATATATACCACATCTTCTTTATCCATTCATCCACCAATGGACATTTGGGCTCTTTCCACACTTTGGCTATTGTCAGTAGCACTGCTATAAATAATGGGTTGCATGAACCCCCTTCAAAACAGCACACCTGTATCTCTTGGATAAATACCTAGTAGTGCTACTGCTGGGTGGTAGGGTAGTTCTGTTTTTAATTTTTTGAGGAAACCTCATACTGTTTTCCAGAGTGGCTGCACGGTTTGCATTTGCACCAGAAGTGCAAAAGAGATCCTCTTTTTCTGCATCCTTGCCAAAATCTCTTGTTGTCTGAGTTGTTAATTTTAGTCATTCTGATAGGTGTGAAGTGGTATCTCATTGTGATTTTAATTTGTATTTACCTGATGATGAGCGATTTTGAGCATCTTTTCATGTGTCTGTTTGCAATCTTGATGTCTTCTTTTGAGAAATGTCTATTCATGTCTTTTGCCCATTTCTTTACTGCCTTATTTCTTTTTGGGTGTTGAGTTTGATAAGTTCTTTAGATATTTTGGGTACTAACTTTATATGATATGTCATTTGCAAATATCTTCTCCAATTCCACCAGTTGCCTTTTAGTTTTGCTGATTGTTTCCTTTGCTGTGCATCTATTGAGAGGATCATGTGGTTCTTGTCCTTTCTTTTATTGATGTGATGCATCACGTTGATTGTATTGTGGATATTGAACCAGGCCTGCATCCTAGATGTAAATCCCACTTGGTCATGGTGAATAATTCTTTTAATGTATTGTTGGATATGGTTAGCTAGTATCTTGTTGAGGATTTTTGCATCCATGTTCATTAGGGAAATTGGTCTGTAATTCTTTTTAGTGGGGTCTTTGTCTGGTTTTGGAATTAAGGTAATGCTGGCTTCATAGAATGAGTTTGGAACTTTTCCTTCCATTTATATTTTTTGGAATAGCTTCAAAAGAATAGGTGCTAACTCTTCTTTAAATGTTTGCTAGAGTTCCCCTGGAAAGACATCCAGCTCTGGACTCCTGTGTTTTTTTTTTTTTTTTTTTTGGGTGGGGGGGAGGCTTTTTAAAATTACTAATTTGATTTCTTTACTGGTTATGGGTCTATTCAAATTTTCTAATTCTTCTTTTTTCAGTTTTGGTAGTTTATATGTTTCTGGGAATTTGTCCAGATTGCCCAATTTATTGGTGTATAATTGCTCATAATATTCTCTTATTGTTGTTTGTATTTCTATAGTGTTGGTTTTGATCTCTCTGCTTTCATTCTTGATTTTATTTATTTGGATCCTTTCCTTTTTCTTTTTGATCAAACTGGCTAGGGGCTTATCAATTTTGTTAATTCTTTCAAAGAACCAGCTCCTGGTTTCATTGTTCTGTTCTGTTTTTTTTTCTTTCTTTCTTTATTTTTTTTTGGTTTCAATAGCATTGATTTCTGCTTAATTTTCATCATTTCCTACCTTCTGCTGGTTTTGGGTTTAATTTGCTGCTCTTTTTCCAGCTCCTTAAGGTGTCAGGTTAGGTTGTATATCTGAAAACTTCCTTCCTTCTTTAGGAAGGTCTGGATTGTTATATATTTCCCTCTTATGACCACCTTTGCTGCATCCCAGATGTTTTTGGCTGTGGTGTTATCATTTTCATTGGCTTCCATGGACTTTTTAATTACCTCTTTAACTTCTTGGTTAGCCCATATGTTCTTTAGTAGGATGTTTTTTAGTCTCCAAGTACTTGTTATCTTTCCAAATTATTTCTTGTGGTTGATTTCAAGTTTAATAGAGTTGTGGTCTGAAAATATGCATGGTCGGTATGATCTTGATCTTTTTGTGTTTGTTGAGGATTGATTTGTGTCTCAGTATGTGATCTATTCTGGAGATGTTCCATGTGCACTTGAGAAGAATGCGTATTCTGCTGCTTTAGGATGAAATGTTCTAAATATATCTGTTAAGTCCATCTGGTTCAGTGTGTCATTCAAAACCATTGTTTCCTTACTGATTTTCTGTTTGGGTGATCTGTCCATTGCTGTAAGTGGAGTGTTGAAGTCCCCTCCTATTATGGTATTATTATCAATAAGTTTCTGTATATTTGTGACTAATTTGATTTATATAATTGGGTGCTTTCACATTTGGAACATAAATGTTTACAATTGTTAGATCTTCTTGGTGGAGAGACCCCTTAATTATGATTTAATGTCCTTCTTCATCTCTTGTTACAGTCTTTATTTTAAAATCTAGTTGTTTGATATAAGTATGGCTACTCTGGCTTTCTTTTGGCGACCATTAGCATGACTGATGGTTCTCCATCCCCTTACTTTAAATCTGAATATGTCTTTAGGTCTAAAATGGGTCTCTTTTAAACAGTATATAGATGGATCTTGTTTTCTTATCCATTCTGTTACCATATGTCTTTTGATTGAAGCATTTAGTCCATTGACATTTAGAGTGGATACTGAAAGATATGAATTTAGTGCCATTATGTTGCTTGTTGAGCTGGAGTTTCCAGTGGTATTCTTTCATCCTTTCTAGTCTTTGTTGCTTTTGGTATTTTTTGTTTTGTTTAGTCTTTGCTCCCCTCAGAGAGTCCCCCTTAAAATTTCTTACAGGGCTGGTAGTGGTCATGAACTCCTTTAGTTTTTGTTTGTCTGGGAAACTTTTTATCTCTCCTTATATTTTGAATGACAGCCTTGCTGGATAAAGCATCCTTGGCTATATATTTTTCCAATTCAGCACATTGAATATATCCTGCCACTCCCTTCTGTCCTGCCAAGTTTCTGTAGATCGGTCTGCTGAGAATCTGATCTGTCTTCCTTTATAGGTTAAAGACATTTTTTCCCTTGCTGCTTTCAGGATTCTTTCCTTGTCTGAGTATTTTGTGAATTTGAGTATGATATGCCTTGTTGATGGTCAGTTTTTGTTGAATCTAATGGGAGTTCTCTGGGCTTGCTGAATTTTGATGTCTATGTCTTTCCCCAGGTTAGGAAAGTTTCCCACTATGATTTGTTCACATAAACCTTCCCTTCCTCTTTCTCTCTCTTCATCTTCTAGGACCCGTATGCTTCTGATGTTATTCCTTTTTAATGAGTCACTGAGCTCCCTAATACTTATATCATGCTCTTTTGCCTTAGTTTCCCTCTTTTTTTCTGCTTCATTATTCTCCATAAGTTTGTCCTCTATATCGTTGATTTTTTGTTCTGGTTTATCCCTTCTTGCTGCTGTGGCATGCATTCAAAATTCTATCTCAGTTATAGCATTTTTTCATTTCATTCTGATAAGATTTTACTTTATCTCTGCAGAAATGGATTCTATGCTTTTCCCCCCTCCCAACACCAGCTAGTATTCTTTTTATCATGATTCTAAATTATGGTTCAGACATCTTGCTTGTATCTGTGTTGATTAAGTTCCTGACTGTCATTTCTTATTGTTCTTTCCTTTGGGGTGAATTCCTTCATTTTATCATTTTGAAGGAAAAAAAGGGTTATTAAGGTAAAAATTAAAAATTAAAAAATTAAAAATACACCAAAAAAATCAAATAAGGGGTGCTAGATCCTAGGTGTGTTTTGGTCTAGTTGTTGAAAGAAACTTGATAGAGAAGAGAAAAAAAGGAAATAAAAGAAAAGGAAAAAAGTAAAAAAAAGAAAAAAGGAAAACTTGAAAATTTAAAAAATGAATATGATAAAATAGAATAAAATGAAATATGAAATTAAAATAGAATTTTAAAAATTTACAAAAGAGTAAAGAATATAGTAGAAAAAAATTAAAAATCTTTTTTATTAAAACAGAAAATAAAAATAATTTCTTTCTTTCTGTATTCAAGGATAAGAAAAAAATTGAATAGATGGACCAGTGAACAGAATGAAATACGATCGAAATTACATCCACTTTCCCCTAAAAGTTAAACTATGAGGCACTTTATATTCTGTAATCTAAGCAGGTGGAGAGACCTGTGGCATTTCTCAGGAGCTCTGTTGGCCCAGTGGGCAGGGCTTGGTGTAATGGCTCTGTTCTCCACTAGGTGGCTCTGCTTAATTTACTGGGGTAGATCATTGCGGAGCGTGTAGATGTGTATACGCATGCGCGGGAGGGAGTGAAAATGGCGTCACCCAGCTTACCAGTCTCTAGTATCAGAATCCTGTGCTCCTGCCCACCTGTGGTCAAGCACCCCTCCTTTGTCTCCGGCTTTCATCCATTCCGCTTCTGACCAAGCCATCAGCCTGCCAGGCTGCACCTCCCTCCCAAGTTTTATCTCAGATAGGGCTGTTTCCAAACCTCTCACAAAGCCCTGCAGCTTTGACCTGCTCGGATCCTCTGGGGGAGGGTCTCGCCGAGCAATGGCTGGTGCCGGCGGGCCCCCTGGAATGTTCGTGCCACCTGCTGCCGATTCCCAGAGACTGCAGCCGGGTGTCAGCCGGCCCTAGAAAAAGTTCCAGCAATCGTGTAGCAGCAATGAACACCTGGTGCCAGGCTTCACCCTTAACATCCTTGTTCAAGCAGCAAATGCAGCTCTTCTCTGGGGTCCGCTGAGATCTTTGCCTGTGTGAAGGACACACAGCTCTATCAAATGTCCTTCCAGCAGCGGAACCGCCTCTCCCTGTGTGACCTGAGGACCCCTTGGAACTGGCTATCTGCTCCTGGGACTCGCCCTTCCCACCAGAGCTCCACCAGGTATCCCGCTGGGAGGTTTCAGACTCTGTGCTCCCTTGTTTATGGTGTCTTAATGGAATTTAAACCCTCTTTCTCCCTTCTTTTTTGTTCAGTCCATTGTTGCTGTTTTCACTCTTCCTTCTTTCTCTCTAGTTGCTTTTCGAGAGCCGTCTTTTTCTGTATTCTCTTCCCCCCCACCCCCATCCTCTATCTACAAAACAGCTCCCTGTCCTCCGCGGCTTCTTTCGCCCTCAGTTCACCTCCCTGCCACATACCTGCTGAATTCTGTGGTTCAAGTTGTGCAGATTATTGTGTTAATCCTCAAATCAGTTGTCTATGTGTGCACAATGCTTTGGTGTTGATCTAGCTGCATTGCAGGGAGGAGAGGCAAAAATACCATGCTGTTCTACCATCTTAGCCCCTACCCCAAGGGAACTTACTGAACTGCACACTCTAAATGGATGGATTGTAAATAATTTATGCTCCCATAAAATGCAGAAAAATATTATTGTCATATTATTTACACAAATAGCTTTTTTTTTTTTCTAGGACTCTTAAAAAGTGTTACAGCTCTAATAGTTTCTTTTGCTTCATGGTGGCTGTAGGTGGTGGCATGAGTTTTCATGGCTAATTTACAGACCTTTCAATACTTGTGCATGTGAAGTCTTAGATGGAGTTGAGGATACCTGTGCTAGTGGTGTTTGAGTAAAATAGGGATTAAAAACTTAAATCCAGGTCAGACTTGAGATTTTAAAGAAATGTTTTAAGAAATACTCTATGTCACAAAAAATGTGTCTGAAATTTTCGACTGGGGTTCTTTCTGGAAAACATTTGTATGCTTATTTGCATCTTCATAGATTCTATAATGCCCTCCTCCCCTCCTGCCCTTGTTTAATGTGTTGGTGAAGAGAATGATTCCCATCTGTTTCTACGAATGGTCACATTTTAAGCTTCTGGAGAATATAAATGTTCTTTATTGAATGCCAGTATTTTGGCTACTCTCTGGTTGGTGATTATGTTTAGAGAATATTCTGGAGGTTGAGGACTGAACAATGAGAAACAATAATACACCTTTTGTGTTTTTGGCATAGAAGAGCTGGAATAATACAGGAGTTGGGTTAATGCTTATAAGAAATAATAATTTTTGTCTTGATTTCTTTGTTTGTTTCTCTTTTCCTGTCTTCCTTCTATAACACACACACACACACACACATACACACACACACTTATTCATAACAAATTGTGACATTTCGAGCCAGGAAATGAAGAGAGCAAATAGAAGTAAAAACCCAAACCGAAACCACAAACACCAAAGGCATAATTTTAAATGATGTGTTTCCACTTCCAGGATTTTATCCTAAGGAAATTAAGTACATGAAGAAAGTTTAAGCTGTAAGGTTTTTTTTTTCCATTTCACTTTTGCATGTAATAATGGAAAACTGTGAACAATCTAAATGTCACGGGAGGATTTTGTTTAATAAACTACTGTGAATTTTTTTCAAGGTCAAACTTATTGAATATTCAGATATATGCTTTTAATATTCATTTTTCCAACTTTGTAAGCAACTAAGATCTTTATAATAACTCTTTGATGTTCAACTCAGCCATATATATATAGTAATTTTTAAAACATTTATTTATTTAAATTCAAGTTCGTTAATATACAGTGTAGTATTGGTTTCAGGAGTAGGCCCAGTGCTCATCCTAACAAGTGTCCTCCTTAATGCCCATCACCCATTTAGTCCATTGCCCCCACCCCACCTCTCCTCCAGCAACCCTCAGTTTGTTCTCTGTATTTATAAGTCTTTTATGGTTTGTCTCCCTCTCTGTTTTTACCTTATTTTTCCTTCCCTTCGTGTATGTTCATCTGTTGTGTTTCTTAAATTGCACATGAGGGAAATCTTATGATACTTGTTTTTTTCTGACTGATTTCTCTTAGCATAATATACTCTAGTTCCATCCACGTTGTTGCAGATGGCAAGATATCATTCTTTTTGATTGCCAAGTAGTGTTCCATTGTACAAATTACTGTGATTTTATACAATGGAAAAGCATGCAGCCATTAAAAAACCATAACTATTTTTACTACCTGGATAAATGTTACTCTGCTAAGCACAAGGTTGAGTTTGCTTCCACGACTGTGGTGGGTTCTTGGCGGGTCTACTGTGGGACCAATAGCCTTCTAAGAAACAGAAGACAGAAGCTGTCACTTTGATGCAGCAAAGAATTTCTTGACATCATTTAGGATGGGCACGTGAGGCAACTCCCAAGGCCAGCAATCCTCTACCACTTGTTTTCCAGTGGGATCTGTGGACCAATAGCATCGTATCACCTGAGACTTGTTACACAGGCCAAATCTCAGTCCCCACCCCAGGCCTACTGAGTCAAAATCTGCATTTTAATGAGAGCCCCATGTGGTTCCTATGGACATAAAGTGCAAGAGGACTTTCTGTAACCTGATTGTGCGAGGACTGCACAGACCACCAAACTTTGAGTACCCATGAAGCGCTGTACTCACTCATGTGTGCCCTTGGTTTTGTGAATAATTGCACTGCTTGATTTGCTGGTTTGGAAGTCAGTTTCAGTGAAAACAACATTAATGGAGTTCAAGACATTGTTTTCTTCCATCTTTGAAACAGACCAGCTTTTGCCATCTAGACTAGCTCATATGTATGATTCTAGGATCAGCAGTTCCTTAAATGTGTCCACTGGAATACTGGTTCATTAATTTTCTCAATAGCCATTTATTAAACCACAACTGTGTACCCAGCTGTATTGTAGGCACGAAATCACAGCAGATAGCTAAACAAAATCTGTGCTCTCACAGGGCTTATGGAACTAGTTGTTAAAGGTATGAACAGATTTAAAAAAAGAAAGAGGTAAGAGGGATTTCTGGCCAAATATATTTATTAACTGCAGAGTTTCTCACATGCTTTAATATATTATTGTACTTTATAGGTTACCATGGGGGTGGAGGAGGTGGCATGGGCAGAGGTTGATATGCAATGCAGTATTTTCAAAACCAATTTGACATGGAGCCTTTTCATTAAGGGGATCCTGGTAGGATTTGTGGTCTGCAGAAAATACCTTGACAAATGTAACTCCAAAATCTTAAGAGTGAGAGGGTTTTTCATTGTTCTTACTGTTACTCAGGAGCCCAGTAGTATAGGAATTTATTTTTCATAAAATTCAGAGATATGTATTTCTTCTCTCCTTTACCTTCAAGTAATGATGCCTTCTACTTATTTGACAACTAACTCCATTGGTGCTTAAAACACACTGGCATTACCCCATAATGATGTTAAGTCCAAATGAAGTGAGAGATATCCTCATTCACATGTAATAGATGAGAAAATGGTGGAAGAAGAAGAAATTATTGAAATAATAATTATAATGGAGTGTGACAGCCAGAATTCTAAGGTGGCCCCCATGACCGTCACTCCTAATTTTTTCCCCATGAACAAAATTTTGTAGGTGTAATTAACATAAACTAGCCAGTTTACTTTAAGCTAAGGAGATTATTTTGGGGGGCCTTCCCCCATCACATTAGCCCTTTTGATGGCAGAATTTTCTCTGGCTAATCCCTTGATAGCAGCCTGTGATATTCTGAGCTGAGAACATGACCATGCTGGCCTGGTCTTATGACCAGAACTGCGAGTCTTGTTTTAGCTGCTAAGTTTCTGCCAATTTGTTACAAAGCAATAGAAAACTAAGATCCATAAACTATGCCTCTCATTTGACCAATGAAGGAAGTGAAGCCTGTGGCTCACTTAATGCAAGTGTCTTAGAGGGTCTCTGAGGCCACTTCACCACTCCCAACTTAAAGATGCAATAGTTTTAACATCAAGCTCTCCCTCTCCTGGGAATTTATCTGGCAGTGTTTTCATTACTCATATGACATGCATTTAGAGAGCTCACTGGTCTGATGAGCGGAAGGGGACAGCCAGGTGCACAGAGCGGGTGCATGGGGGATGCCATACGGAGCTGTGCACCAGAAGGAAGGGATGTCCTCTGCATCCATTTGGTGGAAAAGTGTAGGTGTTCTACTAGAATTCTGGTGATATGTGATATTGTGAAACCCTGTTATTACCTGTAAGGACCTTTAGGATGAGTTCACAGACTTCGGACTGGGAACCATTGCTCCTTTTATTGGTGAGGAAACCAGAACCACAATGGATTTACCTGAAGTCACACCTTGGAATAGTTCAGCACTTGTTTAAGAGCTCAGACCCACTGACTTGTCTGTCCTCTCTCCCTCCCTTCCTTCATTCCTTCCCTTGCCTTCCCTTCTCTTCCTTTCTTCCCTTCCTCTCTCTCTATTTCTCTTTTTCCCTTTCTCCCTTTCTTCCTCCCTCCCTCCCCAACTCTTTCTTTCCTGCCTTCCTAAAAAAAAAAAAAAAAACAATCTCTTTGTAAAACTATTTTGTAGTTTGTAAAACTACAAAGGATATGCAGCTCTTTTAAGAAACTGCCTCTGCCCAGACAAGACATCCCATACTGTAAAGATCCCATACTTTTCCCACCTATTCTTTATGAATCCTGTTGTCCAGAGACCATCTGTGTCCTTTTCTTTGCCACTGAATCTTTAATTTGGCTCTTTCACCTTTCAGTTCTTTCTCATTGATGTTTTCGTCTCTCCTCTTTGGATTAGAATATCCAGGGGTAGGGGTGGAGGGGTGGGGCTTTAGAAACATATTTCATGATACCACATGATGTCTCTTTCTTCATTTGTTCAAAGAGCAGTCCCAGACTTGGTGTGTTCTGGCTTTGGGGGTGAGGACTGAATAGCCACAGCTGGAATGATGGCGACCAGATGGGATGATGCTGGTGGTATTTGTTCCAAGGGCCCAGCTTCTTGGCTGATGTCAGTGCCAGGTGATGTCCATGAACATAACAACTGCCTGGGCTTGAGGGCCACATTTAGCTCTCTAACTTGTCCTGTGATTCACCCTCACTGGGGGCTTTGAATCACTACAATCAGGAAGAGGCACTAATACTTGGCACTGAAATTTAGTAGCTCTCCTAGCCTGTGGACTTAATTAACTGGAGGGAGAATCAATGACAGTCTCTTTATGACCCAGGGCTTCCTACTTAGATCTCCAAAGGCCACACTATCCAAGAACAAGAGCTGTACCATCTTGGAATGGATATTTGAGAGAGAAAAATTTCTTTTTATTGCTATACATCCCTAGACATTTATTTGTCTTTTCCACAACCCAGACCTTCATCTTTGGTAATGTTGAGGTAGTTGTAACCTTGTCTTTGGAAGATTGTAGGACAATTGATTACAGATATTTAGGAAAGTCTGACTTTGGCAAACTAACAGCTATGATGTTAAATTCCTCACTCTTTCCTTGGGGAAGTGTGTTCAGCAGCTTTGTCATTCTGTGTGCTTGCTCAAGTGTATCCCGAAGCAACCCAGTTTCTGGTCTCAGAAGTGTTCCTTTGCTTTCTCTGTTTCACATTTGTTCTAACTTTTCTCAATTTGAATCAACTCAAAACATTTCTTGCTAAGAATTCAGTTTGGTTGCTGTAGATTAAATGTCTGAGTTTGGTTTCAGAAGATCTGGATTCTAAGACTTTCTTGGCTGGTAGCTCAGTATGAGTTTGGGCAAGTCATCTTTGGGAAGATGAAGATACTTAGCCATGGCTTTCTTTTGGCATCAAAAGAGAAGACTTAATTGGAAGTCACTTTTTCTGATGCAGTGCCCTTATTTTTCAGGAGTTGGCTTGGTTATCATATCAACAAGGGCTTTGGACCAGACAGACATGGATTCAAATCCCAACAGCAGCATTGATTAGCTGTGTGTTCTTGGGCCAGGTTGTGAGTCTCATTTTCCTTTTTATCTGAGACATAGGTAGAACACTGCATCATTGCATTATGCTGGGGTTCAATGAGGCGATTTAGAGAAAATATGATATGCATTGTATTGCAACCTGTGCTCTACTCCCTATCGTGTCCTGTCCCCCTTACTTACCTTTGTTTATTTTTTCACAGCATTCATCAGTTTTTAGATTCTGCATCATCTACTTATTTTGTTTAGCATCTATCTCACAAGTACCATGAGGACAGTTTTTTCTTTTGTTCACTGCTGTATCCCTAATGCCTAAAACATAGGCATTCCATAAACACTTGTAAAATGAATGTTAAATGAATGTGATTTTTGTAGAGAAGAAAAAGAAAAGTCAGCAGACTTTTTCTGTAAAGGGCTGGATAGTAAATATTTTAAGCTTTGTAGGCCATACAGTTTCTGTCAGAATGACTCAAGTTGGTTGTGTGGTGTGAAAGCAGCCCCACAGACAATACATAAACACATGACTCTGGCTGTGTTTCTACAAAATTGCATTTCCAAACAACAACAACAACAACTCCTCCAAAAAACCAGGGCTTGAGCTGGATTTGGTCCACAGGCTTTAGTTTGCCCATGCCTGCTGTAGATGCATTTAGTGCTTCTGAATTCTGGTGTGTCATTCCTGTAAGCTACTAATTCAGGAAGAGCCCCTGTTTGGCTCCTGGGGGGAGGAAAGAGGGAGGCCCATCATGGATAGCCTCTCTTTGCTCCTGATGCACTCTCCTTGCTTCTGCATGCTGCCTCTGTCCTAGGAGGCTGACCTTGGATGGCTTGTCCAATCCCTCTGTCCTTTGGCTTCTGGTTGATTTCATTGTCTTGGAGGTACTGGCCAGAATTCGGGACATGAGAGGTAAGGAGGTTGGGGGGCTTAGTCCCCAACTCCCCCTCTGCTGGCAGTGCTTTGGGAGGACTGTATTCCTTTCCCATAGCTCAGTTCTTTGCAGTTTCCAATCCCACTGTTTCTAGACCCAGGATACTTTATCATTTTCTTTGCTTTCTTCTTTTTTTTTGGTGTTTTCTTTTATACATCTTTTCACGCTTTTATAAACAGCGCCTTCATTAAACTTGCTTTTCTTGCCCATTTGGGAAGGGGCATCTGCTTTCTGCCAGGGCCCTGACTCCTGTACTATCCATGGAAAGCAGTGTGTGTAGTGGAAGCCAAGTGGGACCTCCCTCATTCTCCATCTACTGCTGCCAATGATCCTAACTCTCCCGCAACAGCTTTTGGTTGAGACTTTGTGTTTTCTCTTCTCTTCCTGCCAGAAGCACAGATAAAAGAGGAAGTGATTTGCCTGAGGTGGTAGGTTGACAGAGTGAGAGATTCTATTTATTTCTCAAATTTGTAAAAACTGGAACAGAGTGTCAGAACTTTTTGGTTCTAGATTCAGCCTTTTCACTCAATAGCACTGTGTCTTTGGATTAGTTATTTAACTTCTTTGAGCCTCAGATTACTTATCTTTATTTTTTTTATTTTTTTATTTTTTCTTAGTTTATTGTCAAGTTGGTTTACATATAACAGTGCTCATCCCAACAAGTGCTCATCTCCATGCCCATCACCCCCCTTAGCCTCTCCCCCACCCCCATCAGCCCTCAGTTTGTTCTCATCATTCAGGAGTCTCTCACAGTTTGCCTCCCTCCCCCTCCCCAATTATTTTTCCCCTTCTTCTCCTACATGGTCCTCTGTTAGCTTCCTAGTGTGCATCAACTGATGAATGGATCAAGAAGATGTGGTATATTTATACAATGGATTACTACATGGCAATGAGAAAGAATGAAATCTGGCCATTTGTAGCAACATGGATGGAACTAGAGGGTGTTATGCTGGGTGAAATAAGTCAGGCAGAGAAGGACAGATACCATATATTTGCACATATAGGTAGATTACTTATCTTTAAAAGGTATCTGAGTGGCTCAGTTGATTGAGCGTTTGATTCTTTTTTTATTTAAAAAAATTTTTTTTAAATGTTTTATTTATTTCTAGGAGAGAGAGAGAGAGAGACAGCGTGAGCAGGGGAGGGTCAGAGAGAGAGGGAGCCACAGACTGAAACAGGCTCCAGGCTCTGAGCTGGCAGTCAGCACAGAGCCCGACGTGGGGCTCGAACCCACGAACCGCGAGATCATGACCTAAGCCACCCAGACGCCCCTTGAGTGTTTGATTCTTGACTTTGGCTCATTTCATGATCTCACAGTTCATGAGTTTGAGCCCCATGTTGGGCTCTGCACTGTCTGCATGGGATTCTCTCTCTCCATCTCTCGTCTCTCTCTCAGCCCCTCCCTCCCCCAAAATAAATAAATAAACCTTTTTTTTTTTTTTTTCTTAAAAGGGGTCTAATAATCCCTGTGTTGGGCTCTGTGCTGTCTGCTTGGGATTCTCTCTCTCCCTCTCTCTCAGCCCCTCCCCTGCTCACTCTCTCTCTCAAAATCAGTAAACTTTTTAAAAAAAGGGGTCTAATAATCCTTGCTCTGCAAATTATGTAGTATGATTACAACTTAATGAAGAGGGAAAAAAAAACTCAATAGTACTATCTTATAGAATGTGATAGGCCATTTAAAAATGTTAAGCATGAAAGTCTTCAGGTAGTTTTTTTCCTTCTATTTTCCAAATTTCATTAATAAATGTTTATTGTTTTTCTTATGAGAAAAAGAAGAGCCTCTGTCAGTTCTACAAAGTGGCTCAGGAAATAAACAAAAGGTTATATTCGAGTGCACTTTGAGGACCACAGAGTACTGCGAGGATTAGAATCACCGCGATTTATTTACCCTGTGGATTTGAAATGACGTGATTCAGCAGGTGTCCTTTGTTTTGCCAGGCCCTTGACTTTTGGTCTCCAATGCTCAAGGAGACATTACTGAAGGTTTTTAGATGAAACCTTTTCTTTGTGCTTATATTACACGATATTTTAGTGTTTTCCAAAGAAAAGGTTTTATCCCAAAACACGTAAGAAAAGAGAGCCGATGACAAATGCTTATTGTGTCTTATTCTTTCCTACTCTGGCAGAGTCTCGAGGGCCAGGACACATGAATGTCGTAAGGAGGGACTAGTGACTGCTACTTCTGTCTAGCAGGGTCTGAGCCCATGCGGAAGGCAAAAACACCCTGGGAACTGGAGCTGTGGAAGGTGCCTCTAGATTCCTTAGGACATTGGTGCAATAATTGATGCTGAAATGGGGACAGCTCAAGGACAAGGGTTCTGCGTGAGGAGTGGGTGGTGCTGCAGCGGAAGTGAAATAGAGAAGGGTCTTTGCCAACCTTCAGTAATGTCTCCTTGACTCCACTCCTGAAATTTTAACCATTCTGGATGACATGTAGTGGTGTATTGTGTATGTGGTTTTTTAAAAAAAATAGATTTAATTTTTAGAATAAGTTTAGATTGACAGAAAAAAATTGAGCAAATAACATGCAGAGTTCCAATATATTCTGTTTTCAGGTTCCCTTATTGTTAACATCTTACATTAGTATGGTACAATTGCCACACTTAATGAACAAATATTGACACATTATTTTTAACTATATTCCATACTTTATTCATATTTCCTTGATTTTTTTACCCCTCTTATCCTTTTTTTTTTTTCTTGGATCCCATCCAGAATGCCATATTACATTTAGTTATAACATAAGGTCTCCTTTGGCTCCTCTTAGCTCTGATTGTTTTTCAGACTTTCCTTGTTTTTGATGACTTTGATAGTTTTGATGAGTATTTTGTGGGATGCTCTGCTATCAGAATCCATCTAATGTTTTTCTCATGGTTAGAAGTGGGGATGAAAGGCTTTGGGAGGAAGACTACAGAGGCAAAGTGTCATTTTCATCCCATCATATCAAGATTACATAATGATGGGGTAATTTGTCATTGGTATTAACCTTGGTCATCCAGCTGAAGTAGTGTTTGTCAGGTTTCTTAACTGTAAAGTTAGTCTTGCCCCACATCCCCTTCTATGCTGACTCTTGGAATGGAAGTCTCTACAAGCAGACTATACTTAACGAATAGTGAGTTACTTTTCTGCTCTTTAAGGGCAGAATATCTACACAAATTATCTGGAATTCGTAGGCAAGTGAGATTTGTTTCCATTTATTAATTCAAGCATTTATAGTATATTGTGGTTTTGATTTGTATTTCCTTCGTCCCTAATGAGTTTGAGGAACTTTTATATATTTATTGGCTATTTGAATACCTTTTTTTTGTGAGGTGCCTATTCAAGTCTTTTGTTCCATTTTTAATTGAGTTGTCTGTATAACTGATACGCAAAAGTTTTTTTTTTTTATATATATATATTCTGGATAAGCCTTCCTCCACCCTCCGCCCAGTTATATATCTTTTCCTCTATCAGTGTTGTATTTTGAAGCTTTTAATTTTATTGTAGATCAGTTAATGTTTTATGGTTAGTGCTATTTGTGTCTTGTGTAAGAAATCTCTGTCTACCACTAAGGTTAATTTTCCTATGGTTATTGTCTAGAAGCTTTATTATTTGGCTTTTTCTATTTAGATCCACCTGAAATTGGTTTTTATGAATAGTGTGTGATAGGGGTTGATTTCTTTTTTTTTTGACATGTGCATATCCATTTTACCCAGTAACTTTAAAGTGAAAATGTACATTTACTCCCAGTCTCAGAGGGAAAAACTTGCAACAACTCAAAATTAAAAAGAAACAAAGTTAAATGAAATGTTTGCTCTAAGATTTTTTGTAGGTATCCTAGATCAGATAAACAAAGTCCCTTTCTGTTCCTTATGCGCTAATAGCTAGTTTTTTCTTTTAAATCATGAGTTGCTGTTTATTAGATGAGTTTTCCTCATTTACTAAACTGTTTTTCTTTCATTATTTTCCTATTGAGTTGGAAAATTACATGGAAAGATTTTCAAAATGTTAAACCAATCTTCCTTTTTTGGAATAAAACTACCTTTGTCTTGATGTTTTATATTCCATATGTATACTGTATTTTAGTTATTTCATGCACATGGGTCTTCCCCCCATCACCTTGAGGACAGGGGCTTGCTTTGAACAGACTTGGAACATGCCCTGTGAATTCTTATGGAGGTAAAGTGTTATTAATCTAGGTAGAGTAATTTTTCCTTCCTGCAGTCAGGTGGGTTTGACAGTTTGGATGGTGTGATTTTCCCAGTGGCTAATGAGCAGCTCAGGAATGCTAATGAAGGGCTTCCTTTGGTTGTCTCTTGTGAGTCAGCAAATGAGCTCTGTAACTTGGAGAGCCAGAAGTTAATTAGCGACCCAGTATAGACAGACTCTGATGGAAATAAGGGAATTTTGGTCTGTCAGAGGAGAGTGCTAAGAAGCTTTGAAGGTGAGGCCAGGATTGGGGACGTGAGACGAAAGGCAAATGGAAGCAAGAGCTAGGATTTATAAATAAATATCAGTGCGGAGGCTCTATTGAGGAAGCCAGGAGAGGCCAGAACACGTGGCCTACACGGGGAGAGGAATGGGTCCCACATCTGGGTACTGCTGACATCACGGTTGCTGTGGATTCACATCTCTCCCTTGTAGCAGACTAGAAGAGAGAAGTGCAGGAGATATGTACAGCACGGATTGCTAAAGCAGATCACCTGCTGGTGGGTGATGATGGATGAGGGGTTTTAGGTATTTTCCACTCCTTGTTCATTTTTCTTTTAGACAGGATGGAAAATCTAAAACCCCATCTGCTTACAAGTTTACTACAATAACCCAATGGATAAGTAATTTGCCAGGCAATACCATGGATACTGTTCTCTAAATGAAATTGAGTAGACTATAGGCATTAGGCAAGGAAGAAAGATGAGGGCCTTCCTTGTCAAGCTATATGAGTCCAGATGTCCACCATAAGCGCTAGACTTCTGTGTACCGGGTGCGCTCATGATTCTGGAAGGACAACACTAGCCAGAAAAAGTGTCACTCCCATGGCTTAGGCAGATACCTAATTAGGTTAGGAGAAATGCCAAGAAGCAACCTATTGAAAGCTAAATTATTGCAAGGCCCTGTGGGTAAAATATGCAAAATGCCACCGAGGCAGAAGTAAGGCGGCCTAAAGAACAGGTGCAACATAAAACTAAGCTGCCAGGGAGATTGTTTCCCCCTGAAATGGGCTTAATCATTTTCCCCCCCAATGTGGGAGTTCTATCTCCTTTACCATTTAAGACCCAGAAACAGATGTGCCCCATATCTCTCAACCTAAATTTTAATAGTAGGCTGAAAATGGAAAGGGGACTCCTTATTCCTCCATATCCAGGTCAGGTCTCCCAGCCATTCTCTGTTCACCAGGGAATGGTATAGAATGGAATACGATGTATTAACATCCTGCATGGTTGAAGCCCCTTCTTGGAAAGTTCGACTGTTTGAATGCAAATCCCTAATTTTCCCATACTGATTTTTTATTGCAATGATTATAATACCACATTGATGTCAGCTAGAGCCTCTGGAGCCTGTAGAAGGCTTAAGCTTTTCCTCACAATGTCTGCAGAGAAGCAGATTCTTCAGGGCTTGCTCTCTCTTCCCACCACTGGAATGGCCAGATCATGTATATGATCACATGTATATTCATCACATGTATATTCTTCTTATACCAACATGTTTTATTAGAGGTTTTGCTACAGATATGAGGTGGGGTGTGGTGGAGTGGGAAGAGCAGACAGGGACACCGTATCTGCCTATTACATCCTCTGGCTATCTTTCTGGCTCTCCCTCACCTCTTTCCCTCAGGCTCTTCTCTGTCTTTTATTTCAGAAACCTGTCTTGTCTCATGGGGAGAAGTTTCACCCCCTCCCTGAGCCCTTGGTACCAACCATACCCATGCCTTACTGGTTGTACATGTTTCAAGTGAGTTTCTCAGGGAGTTTTCCTACAAAGGATTCTCTCCCTAAGAGATCTGGTATGGGCTTCTTTTGAACACTGGCCATCATTACCCCGATTTTACACTTGAGGAGACTGAAGCCTGGAAAGAATGACTGAGTTGCTTATGTTAACACAACAGGACTAGGATCCTAAGTGAGGTTGCTTGACCCCAAGTCCCATGCTGTTTCCTCTACTCCATGCTGCTTTTAAGGGTCCCTTGTAAGGACTATGAAAGCCTTTACCTACATGACGTCTCCCATGGTTAGGTAGGAAGACGGTGCACTTTGTCAGCCCTCATACCATATTGGTTCTGTAGAGTGCTTTTGCCTACTTTGTTATTAAAGCCTCAAATAACCCCTCACCTGTGAATAACCCCTTTTTAAAGAAGAGGAAGCTGGAGGCACCTGGGTGGTTCAGTTGGTTAGGCATCTGACTTCGGCTCAGGTCATGATCTTATGGTTCAATGGTTCAAGCCTGGCTTTGGGCTCTGTGCTGACAGCTTAGAGCCTGGAGCCTGTTTCTGATTCTGTGTCTTCCTCTCTCTCTCTGCCTCTCACACACTTGCTCTCTCATACTCTCTCCCTCTCAATTAAATAAACATTAAAAAAAAAAAAAAGAAGAGGAAGCTGAAGTTCAGAGAGGGTTGTGACTCGGCTGAAGTCCCACCATCAGATAAGAGCAGGCTCGCATCTCAAACCTAGGCTTTCCACCTCCAAATCCACTGCTTCTTGCACCACCACATGGTGGAAATTCAAAGTGAAGGGTGAGAGGTTTGTGATTTCCACATGGACTTTGAAGAGAATGTTTAGTCTAGACTGGAGAGGATAGTGAGCTCAGCCACCAATGTGGGCTTTTTGTGTGCTTGCCTGCTCCCGGGGTTGGGGCTGGGGGCCCAGCCCAGGCCTGAGGCCAGGTCGTCTCCAGGGGCAGCAGTGGGTGCTAAACCTCCCTGGGCCAGAAGAGCCCTGATGTGGCTGGACTTTCACATTGGTTTTCTCCCCTTCCTTTTCTCTTGAGGAGCTGAGCCTGTCATTAGTCAGGCTGGGAAGGAAAGGAAAGGAAAAACTGCTTTGGAAAGAATTCTTATTAATTAATTAATTACATTTTCAGTTTATTTCCATAGATTTTAATGACAGTCAAACAATTAAAAGTTTTCTTAATGTTTACTTATTTTTGAGAGAGAGACAGAGACAGAGACAGGGCATGAGCAGGGGAGGGGCAGAGAGAGAGGGAGACACAGAATCTGAAACAGGCTTCAGGCTCTGAGCTGTCAGCACAGGGCCTGACCCGGGGCTCAAACTCAGAAACCATGAGATCATGACCTGAGCCAAAGTCAGACACTTAACCGACTGAGCCACCCAGGTGCCCCTAAACAATTTTAAAGTTTATCTTTTTTTAAGTTTATTTATTTTGAGAGAGAGAGAGAAAGAGAATGAGTGAGAGAGTAATAGAGGGACTAGAGGGAGAGAGAGAATCCCAAGTGGGCCTCATGTGCTGTCAGTGCAGAGCCTGACTCAGGGCTTGAACTCACAAACCATGAGATCATGACCTGAACCGAGATCAAGAGCTTAACTGACTGAGCCACCCGAGCGCCCCAATATTATATGTGTTTTAATAAAGCACAGTGGTTTATTTAAATTCAACTAGTCTTTGCATTTAATTAAGCTTGAAATGATTTTCTTTTAAATATAAATCCAAGTTAGTTACCATATAGTGTAGTAATGTTTTCAGGAATAGAACTTAGTGATTCATCACTTACATGTAACACCCAGTGCTCATCCCAACAAGTGCCCTCCCTAATGCCCGTCACCCACTTAGCCCATCCCCCACCCACAACCCCTCCAGCAACCTGCAGTTTGTTCTCTGTATTTAAGAGTTCCTTATGGTTTGCCTCCTTTTTCTGTTTTTATATTATGTTTCCTTCCTATAGAAAGAACCCTTATTTATTTAAAATTGAAAAAAAACACCTAACTCAGAAGAGTCTGAAACATGTTTTCAGTATACTGGATTTGTACCTCTGGTTGTGAACAAGGGGACCTCATCATTTATAATTAAACTTTAGATATTTGGCAAGTTTGTTTGATGACTCAAACAAGGTGGAGCCCTGAGCGACAGCAGTGGTGACTAAGGCTTCCCACCTCTTCCCTCTGTACACTCCGAGATGCTTAAAATTGCGCTAATGGTCCAGTGTCACTGTTCAACAAGGGTGGGGAAAAGATAGAGTCCAAGGAGTCCGTGTCCTCATTGCATAGTTTGAACAAGGCTTTTCATCCGAGCAAGGGAGTCCCGGGTTTCCATCCACAGGATTGACTCTGACACCACCATCCTCACAGTACCCAAAATGCTCTAGCACAGTTACTTTTTTTTTCTTTTTATATTAACTTTTTATTTTAATTCCAGTGTACTTAACATACAGTGCAGTATTAGTTTCAAGCGGACACTATAGTGACCCAGCACTTCCATCCATCACTCGATCCAGCACAGTTAATTTTGACTTTGATGTGAATATTAATCAGGAACATAACCCTTCACCAGTCAGGAGCAAAGGCAAACACATCGTTTAGACAGCAGGACAGAATGGAGGAGAGGAGGAAGCAGAGAATTTTATTATTGTTCTCTAGGGTAGCTCGTAGAGGAGAAAACCTGGCAGTGAGTGCACAGGAAGCAGTAACTGGCGGATATCAGCCTGGCAATATGAACACTGGGACATATTGTTCCGTGCTTTCAGTTGAATTGCAAAATGAAATCCCGGTGGACGGGGGAGTCTCTCTTCCCATGAACTCATGCCCTCTCCTTCCTCATACCGCAGCGTGCACAAGGTCTCACTATTACCCTGCGACTGAAGTAATTTTCCTCAGGCACATGTCCCTCTCTTGTCTAGGAGCCTGCAGGGGCTCCCTCTTATCTACTGAGTAGTAGACGCGGCATCCAAGTTTGCTCTACCATTCTGCCCCTCGACTCATCCTCTCCTGCCCTTTCCACCTGCTGCCCGTGCATCCCTTCTTGCACCGTGCATTTCAGCCACCATGTTTCCCACACCCGCTTTCTCTCCTTTTGCTGTTCATGCTTTTTCTTTTTTCTCCACATGCCCTAAATCCCATCTTTTCAGGCCCCCGTTCTTCCCATGGTTTTAGAGCTCTGGTGAAGTGACACCTCCTTCTGTGATTCCTCTCCCTCAACTAGACACCCCACCCTGCTCTGGGTGGCCACAGTCTTGTGTCTTATTCATCATAAAACCCATCATCTTCTCCTTTGAATGTTTGAATTGCTTGGTAGGATTTCTATCCTGCATACCTTCCTTCATATGTTCTTTGAAAACAGGAGTAAGTGATTCTTTATTTTGTCTACTCTGGAGTCAGGCGGGATACCTCCAGCAGAGTAAGCATTCACAAATGTTTGACGAATGAATGAGTGAGAGGTTTATGGAGGTAAGGGTCAGCAGTCTCTGGCCCAGGTTGGTGCTCAGTGGTTGCATCTGTCCAGCCCTTCCTGTTTTATTCCACCCTTTTGATTTTCCCTCTTCTTTCTTTATCTTCTCCTTTTTCTCTTTTTCATTTCACTTGTTCCTAAGCCTTGGTCTCTAAATAGCTCTGCTGGGCATACCCCATCTCTCCAGGTACTGATTCCTGCCACAGGAGGAGTTTGCCATGGTCCCAAACAGCTTTTAAAGAACAACAACAACACAGAAGCTGCAAACTCAACATGGTCTGGTATCAGGGAAATAGGGGCCTTTTTCCGTATGATGCTAATTTGCTTTGTGGATTACCACATGAAAATATACATTTATGGAGCATTCCCTTCTCTCCTCTGGGAAGCAACAAGCACTCTTTCCTGGCCAGTGTCTCTGCTTATCTCCAGTATAGAGTTAAGAATGGAGGAAGCAGGTGAACACAGCAATGAATGGCAGCCAAATCTTTTTTGTTGCTAAGATTCCTCTACGAAGTGCACCTCCCTCTGCAGTCAAGATTTCTGGACACAGTGGTTTGACTTTAAAAAGCAGGAAATGAGCAAAGCTCTAGGGAAAGAGCACCAGGTTTGACTTGATCAGGCTCTGCTACCCTAGGGTGTGAAAGGGGGCACCTACTAACGTCTAAGGGGCTCAGTGTCCTCTTCTGCACAGTGGGTGAAGGGGATCTTTTCTAGATCAAACACTCCAGAATTCCTGATGTGAGATTCCAGATCTGAAAAGACTGCTGTAGCTCTGCCTGAGCTGGGGGCCAGGAGGTGGCAGCATCTGCTCTGTTCGGAGTCCACGGCCTCAGCTGCCACCGCTGTAGGGCTGGGGTGGACATCACGCTGTACTCCCATTTGGACTTTTTAGTTATGTCCCATTGTATATCATTTGTAATCTGCTGGGTCATGACTGGGTACTGGAAACTGCTCCCCCTGTCCCCACGTCTGACTTCACCTGGCATGACACATGCAGACCAGGGCACACTCATCCCCAACAAGGCCCCAGTGACTAGCTCATATCCGGGCAGCTTGCTGGAGTTCCCTTGGAGCTCCGTGACGCAGGCTTGGTCTCCTCCAGGGCAATAAAAGCTGCATCTGTGCGTAAGCGCCTGTGTTCGCCCACTCTGAATGTGCACTCTGGTCTCCCAGGGACCCCTGTGCTGTTTCTAACAGCTGCATTTGCTCATAGCAAAAATAGAAATGACTGGCGTGACTGATCCAAGCATCAGTAGATGACTTGGGGGTTATCCCTCTTATGAAGAGCTTTTACTAAATGAGGATGGACATTGACACTTAAAATGCAAAATAGAGTGTTTGAATTGCAAGGAATTTGTAAGATGATCCAGTTCATTTATTTTAAAAAACCCTGTAGGGGCATCACCAGGAAGCTTGTTAAAATACATGTCCTGGGCCCAGCTCCAGTGCTACAGAATAAGAATCCCTGGTGCTGGAATCTAGGAATCTGTATTTGTAACAAGCTCCGCAGGTATGTCTAATGTAGCTGGTCTGCAGGAAGACATTTAGGAGCCACCCACCAGCTAGTCTGTAACAGTGCATTCAGGAAGCCTATTGGTAATGCAGATCTCTGAGGTAGGGCCCAGTACTCTGTTTTAACAAGCCCTCCAGATGTACAGGTGACCAATTCATCTTGGTTTGCCTAGAACTTTCCTGGTTTTTGTCTTAAAACTCCAAAGTCCCAGGGCCTCTCTCTCAGTCCTGGAAACACCAGGATGAATTGGTTCCTTTCTGAGGTGATTTTATGCTTGCTAAAGCTTTAGAGGCACTGGAAACAGTTCAATCTCCAGTTGAGGAAATGGGGGCCTTAATGGAAGAGTTTGCTCATGGACATGAAGAGACAGGATAAGGCTCCCAGCCCCGCATCATCGCTATTCTTGGAAATACATGCTGTAAATAGCTGCCTTGCTCTTTCCTAGCCCCTATTAGGAGCCAACTCCGGAGGAGCCCATTATGGAATGGTCATATTTGGGGTGAATAATCTATATTCTGTGGTCTCACTTGAGTGAGGTGTACATGAGTGACAGGTACAGACATCATCATCATCAGACTTTCATGAATTCTTTCAGGGCTTCTCTTGGCCTAGGTGGGGGAAGCAATTAATAATTTAATGCATTTCCATTTGGTCATAACAGCATTACTGAGACAGAGAACCCTTGGAGAAGGGATTATAACCCAGGGCTGTGGTTCAACTGAATCAGGATCCTGCTACCTCCAGGATCCCCCCTGGACCCAGGGATAAGTCCTAGCATGGCTCTCTTTGTTCTGTTGCCATTGGCTGCCAAGACTTGCCTGGCTAAGTCCGAGTATCAATACCAGGTTTGATTTATTTATACCTGGGTGCCAATTGCATTACTAATTATGGAGGAATGGAGTACCAGAACAGAAAGTTCTTGTAATATGGTGGTTCTCTTACTGGAGCAAGCCGCAGACTCACCCAGAGGGCTTGTGGAAGCTCAGATGGCTGGCCCCATCCCCAGAGCAACCATAGATTGGTACATTATGAGCACCTAAGTGATTTTGCCATGTGATACTCATTGATGTCATCAGGCTGGTCTAAGTGTATAAAGCAGAGTGCTAGGTAATTTCTAAGGACTCTCCTAGCAACAAAAATTTTACTTATAAACAAAGTAGATATGACTTTGTAAACGATGTACTTTCCTCATCACTGTTCCACCTCCCCCTAAGTGTGCCTGTGTGTAGGCTAATATTTAAAATCCCACAAATGGAAAATAATTGTTTTGATGTAAAGTTTTAGTTTCAAATATGAATATATTTATGTCTGCAGACACCACACATGAAACATATCTAAAGCCATATTACATATGAAATCTATCCTTTTTTCTATCTGCATGGTCCCTTCCTTAGTCTTGGCTACCACCATCATTTATCTTTTTGACAACACACTGGTCTCCTACATTATTCCACAGTGGCCAGGTGATGGTCTTGAAATGAAAAGCAGACAATCTGTACCATACTGAAAACCAATCCACATTTCTCACCATGGCCCACAAAGCTCTTCAGGATCTGGCTCTGCCTATCCCTATAGCCTCATCTCCCACCATGTTTCCCTGCAGCCCACCTACTCCAGCTACATGCTTTCTTTCGGTTTCTGGAGCACAACAGACCTTGTCAGACTTTAGTATGTGCTGTTCTCTCAGCTTGGAATGTGTGTTATTTCCCTGTGTTGGTGTGGCTGGTTTCTTTTCAGACTTCAGGTTTGAGCTTAAACATCACAGCCTTAAAATATCCTTCTCTGACTGCCCTATTGTAAGTAGGTGCTTTATGGCTTATTGTTTTCTGTCTAGCTTCCTGCTGGTGTTTGTCTTTGACCTTACAGTCTGTACATATTTTCTGCTTCCAGTCCGACTACTTGTGTCTTGTCTCACTCCCACATTGGACTGTGGGCTCTACAAGGACAGGATTGATGATAGGAAAGAGGCTGGCTTCCCTGCCTGGTGTGTAGAGCAGATCTTTAAGAACATGAGTAACTGGGGCACCTGGGTGGCTTAGTCGGTTAAGCGTCCGACTTTCGCTTAGGTCATGATCTCACGGTTCGTGGGTTTGAGCCCCGTGTCGGGCTCTGTGCTGACTGCCAGCTCGGAGCCTGGAGCCTGTTTCGGAGTCTGTGTCTCCCTCTCTCTGACCCTCCCCTGCTCACGCTATCTGTCTCTCTCTCCTAGAAATAAATAAAAATATTTAAAAAAAAAAAAAAAAAGAACATGAGTAACTGTATTAATTCCCATCTGGAAAGTCTAATAACTCTGATTAGGACTGCCAACCATGGGCAAGAAGGAAGGGGAAGAACAGAGGAAGAGAAAGCAGGTTTCAGATATGGGGAGCCATGGGCATTGGCATCAAACAGTGCTGGGCTCATACTTCTGTTTTAGACCAGCCTGGCCGAATCTTTCCCAAACTGTGGAGCATAAGATCCCTGTCCTAATCATGAGCCTGGACCTCCCTGGAGCATCTCACAGAACGACTCCTTATGTTCATTCTCTCCCCTGAGCATCTCAATGGTTTCTCATGGAGTCCTGCATGGGGGTGGCAGTAACTAAGTCCATACTCAGATTGTGCCTTTTGGGATGTATTTAGGGGAAGGAAGATCTTCCTTGTGGTAGAGATAGGCTTATGTGAAGCCGGGAGCCACTGAGAGGTTCCATCTCTCCTCCACCAGTCTGCCTCCCTTATGCCTGGAATACTCACTCAAGCAAAAGCACCCTGTCCCAACAACTGGAAAGGGCAGGAGGTATGGAACGTACTGTTGTGTATTTGAGGACCAACAGAAAACAGTTGGTTCTGATTGTGAGGAGATATGAGGGGATAGTGGATACGAAGAGTAACCTCTTAGAGAATGATGTGTTAGCTTCTTATCTAGGCCTAGGCCTAGAGCTGGGTATAAGCCTCAGAAGGTGATCTCAAGTCTTCTCATCATATATTCATTCATGTATTCATCCATCAAACATTTACTGAGCCCTTAAGATTGGCACATCTGTAGGCACTATGGACACAAAGACGAATGGGATACAGTCAAGAGTTATGAAAATCATTACAGTTCATTATGACGAGACAAGAATAGTTCTATGCATAAGTCCCTGTGGAGCACAGAAGGGTTCTAGGCCAATCTGTGTGGTCAAAGGAAGCTTCTGGCAGGAGTTAGCTTCTAAACTGAAACGGAAAACTTTGAGTGGAAGTAAATGAAGAGTAGGGGAAGGAGGTGCAGAAATTGATGTATTCACTCTATGGACCCTGGCTGAGCCCTACTCTAATCCAGGCACTGTGCTCATTGTTTGTCTTCTTTTGGAGGTTACTTATGAAATTACAATTTTATGGTAGGGGCTGAGCTTGAGGGTGGGCAGGGAGCTATGGGAGAAGCATACATAGTGATTTAAAGCACAACTTCTTATCAGCCAGCATTGGAATTGGTTTTAAATTCAGGCTTTCACTACTCATTGTGTGACCATGAGCAAGTTACCCAAACTCCTTTTATCTCATTTTTCTTATGGACTCAGTGGGGGCAATTATGATGCCTACTGTTGTTGTGATGACATATGGCAAATTTATACTAATGCATTCAGCACAAAATCAGCACATAGTAAGCACACAATAGAAGATAGCTATCATCACTATTGTTATCCTTGTGGTAGATTGTATAATTAGCCTTAATAATTTTCTCCTTCCTTCCCAATAAGAGGATTCACCATCCCTTCCCATTTTCATGTGGTTTATAGTATCTCCCTGTGGGAGGAGTATACATCCCCAGTCTAATTATGGCCAACTTGACCATGGATATGCTTTGATCAACAGAATGTGAGAAGAGGTGATGTGTACCAAGTCTGAATAGATGTTTTTAGAGGCATCTCATGTTTCCACCAAAAGAATGTCATATCATAGATTGGGACCGCTCCATCAGCCTGGGCCCTAAAAGTGAGAAGACCCAGGGAGCAGAGCTGACCGGTAGCTACTGATTTCTAAGATAAGAAGAGATTAAGCACTGGTGTAAGCCACGGAGATTTTATGGTTGTTTGTTATTGCAGGAAAGCTGACTAATAACATTATCATCCTTTCAGAGGAGAGAAGAAGTAGGGAAGACTCTTTGGACGAAAAGTATATATAGGCTGAGCTCTGAAGATAGTCTAAATAGTATTTAGACACAGGGGATATGGATGGGGAGTATTCCAGGTGAAGAGAAAAAAAAAACCTGTAAAAATTCATGAATTTATGAGAAGGAATGGAAAAGAAGTCCAGAATGGCTGCAGATGAGAAGGGGAGCGTGTTAGTAAGTGAAGCTACAGAGGGAGTTAGGGCCACATCATGAAGGGACTTGTAAGTCATGATGAGAAATTTGCTCTTTATCCTAAAGACAGTGGAAAGCCATTTCATGATCTGTTTTGCCTTTTAGAAAGATCACTTTGGCTGATTGCAGAGACTAGACTGGAGAGGCCAGGATTATGGGCCTGGTGGCACAGGGAAGTGGACAAGTGTGAAATGTGTTTGGAAAGACGTGGGGACTTTCTCTGTGAGAGTTGAGGAGAAGGAGCCAATGATGAGACCCAGACACGTGAATTAAGTGGGTGGTGTTGATGGAGAGCACAGGAGAGGAGCAGTGTACAGGAGGCAAATGAGGAGTCTGTTTTGGCCATTTGGGGTTGCAGGCATTTGAGAAACACTGTGACATTCCTCCTAACGACAGCTATGTGTGCGGCTAAAAACTATATTGTCCATCTTCCTTTGCAGCTAAGGAATGGGGAAGAGTCCAGAGGAAGTGATATCAATAATATAACAATAAATACCATTTCTGAATTCCCCAGCAGTCTTCAATTTGTCTCTCATTGGCCAGCACAGTGTCAGATGTCATTTTAAGTTTGGTTTTTACTTCCCATGAACATTTCCTATACGTGCATATTTTATGATAGTGTGGTTCCTCCCCCCCCGCCCCCCGTAAACTGCTTTTAAAAAACCTCAACCACATATCTTAGAATCTGTCCATGTTGTTGTATATAAACCTAGATCATACCTTTTAACCATGTGTGGTATTCCAACATGGATGCATTGCTGGTTGATTATCTAATCATTCTCCCATTGACAGATATATGGAGAGTTAGGTTTGTTTATTTTCAAGGTTTTGCTTATACGACAATGCCATAAGGGACATTTTCTCTTATGTATTTTGTATTTCCTTCTCTTTTTTGTAAGTGTTTCATAAGTCTTTTTTAAACAACAAATGTCAAATAATGTCTAAGATAAATACAGTAAAACCTTGATTTGCGAGCATAATTCATTCTGGAAAAATGTTTGTAATCCAAAGCACTTGTATACCGCAGCAAATTTCAAGAAACATTGGCTCAGTTGTGATCATGTGATGTTCAGCATCACATACTACTGATATGGCAAAGCATCACTCATTTGTCTAGTTAAAATTTATTAGAAATGTTTATTCATCTTGTGGAATGCTCACAGAACAAGTTACTCACAATCCAAGGTTTTACTGTAATGGAATAAGAAGGGTCAGCAGATAGGCATGTTTTAGTTTAACGGATGGTGTCAATTGACCACTGATGTGGTTATATTGATTTTTACTTCCACCAGCAGTGCAAAAGAGTACCTGCTTCTTACAGTTTTGCTATCACTAGATATTATAGTACTTAATACTTGCATTATCTGATGACTTAAAATAGCATACTTTAAGTTTATATTTTCCTGCCTATTAGCAAGATTGAGAATTTTTATTTATTCCTCATTTGTAAATTTTTCTGTGAGCTATTCATATTCCAGACTATTTTTCGATTAGTTTGTCCTTTTCTTATTGATTTCTAGATATTCTTCGTATATTCTGGATACTGGTCCTTTGTTCATATTTGCAATATTTTATCTCAGTTTGGTGTAAATATTTAATGCTGTATTATAATTTATGGCGTTTGGAAAAATCAGATTTATCTGTATGATTTTTACTTTTAGCATCTGTACCTCAAAGGATAAAAAATACTATGTTTCTAATTCTTTTCATAGCTTTCTATTTTACTTTTACGTATTTATTCCATTTAGAAGTTATTTTCATTACCGTATGACATAGATATTTAACTATTCTTCTTACATAAAGAGAGCCCACTTCTCTAACACCAGTTTTTGAGCAATCCATTTTTTTCTTCTTATAAATTTCCATATAAACTCCTCTTCTCCCAACTCCTTCCTTCTGGATTTGGGATTTTAGATTCTTTTCCTTTTTTCATCTTCTCAATTTTGGGAATTGCCATCTCTCTTTGCTTCTTTGGGTCTGGGGGTGGTAATAGCCCAATTATTGCTTGCTTTAGTGTATGGATAGCACTTTTACTTGTGATTTCCCTAGACTCTATCTATATCATGTATAAATAGATCTTTTATTTAAACCTTCTGAAATCGTCCTAATCTGAAGTATGCTGTTTATTTCCTTTTGGGTCCCTGAATGATATAGTCACTTTGAGATTCTGATTAGGATTGTTTTGGGAAGAAATAAAATACAATACTAAATTTCTCACCCATAAGCATTATTAGTCTCTCTATTTTATACCTTTTAAAAAAGATCTTTAAGTTTTAAAAAAAAATGTCTTTCAATAAAGTTTTATGAATTTTTTCAAGAAGAGACTTGCATAGTTTTGTTAGATTTATTAATAGGTAGCTTTTGTTTATCTTGTGAAGAAGATCTCTTTTCTAAAGTATTTTTAATTGATAAATGCTAGTTTTTAGAAAAGCCTTTGATTTTTATGTAGTGGTTTTGCATCCAGATATTTTGCTTAATTCTTTAATGAGTTCCAGTTGCTCCTCACTTGATTTTCTTCAATTTTCTAGGTATGTAATCTCCTCTTTGGGTAATGAGAGTTTTATTTCATTTACAATTTTTTAATAACTTCTATTTCTTTTTTGTGGTTTTTCTTTTCCAGCACTATGTTGAATAATATTAGTGATGATGAACATTCTTGTCTTACATGATATTAATAGATGTTTCCACCAAGTTAAGGACTTAAACATCTGCTTCTCATTTGCTAAAAGTTTTAACAATAACGGGTGCCTGGGTGGCTCAGTTGGTTGAGAATCTGACTTTGGCTCAGGTCATGATCTCACGGTTTGTGGGTTCGAGCCCTGCTCAGAGCCTGGAGCCTGCTTCAGATTCTGTGTCTCCCTCTCTCTCTGACTCTCCCTTACTCATGCTGTCTCTCTCTCTCTCATAAATAAATAAAAACATTTTTAAAAAAGTTTTAACAGTAACAAATAGGTGTTGAATTGTATCAAGTGCCTTTTCAACATTTTTGGGAATAAACATATTCTTTAATTTTAATTTTTATTGACGTTATACATGTTAAAAAGGAAGGTAGTCTGTAAGAGTCTAATAGAAAATAATCTTTTTTAAAGCTTATCCTTCTTATTTCCTACTTCCCTGAGTCAACCATTTTCTGATTCTTTCAGCTCTTTCTTTTGATTATTTACCTCAGTTTTTAATTACATGACTATGTTGCTACTTTAATTTTTGAAAAATTTCCTCCACTGATTGGAATTAAGTTATCTCAAGCTTTCTAGGTCTTTCTTTCATTCTGACATGATATATGTCATGAACTGTAGAGTTAATTAGTGTTTATAGTCTTTAAATATGAATAAAAAGCAGTTCTTTATCTGCCTTCCCTTTATCTAAACTCCATGTTGCTATTGACTAGAATTTTGGGTTCATATTTTTATTAAAATTTTTTTCTTTTGTAGTCAGTACTTAAACTTAAGAGTAAGCTTTTCTGATTTTTTGTCTCCCTGTATCTTATTTACAGATATATTTAAACTTGTTTTTATTACATATTGAGTATGTACAAAATTATATTTGTAAAATGTTCATGGCTAAAAAAATTACAATGAGCACATAAGTACCCCAAATCCAGTGTAAAGGAAAGAACATAGAGCTGCTTTCTTTGTTTAAATTCTGAGTTTACTGTTTATTAATTGTGTGACAGTGGGGAAATTATTTAAACTATTTGTACCTCAGTTTCCTTATCTGTAACATGAGCATAATAACACCTGCCTCACAGGGGTATTGTGAATGAATTAAAAAATCTAATAGTGTTTAGAACAGTACCTTGCACATTATAAACATTATATAAACTATTATGAATAGTAGTATTAACTACTATTGTTTTAAAAATATACCATACTTTACTTGTTTTTTTTAATGGCTATGGACATTTTTTACTATCTCAAGCAGTGCTTCTATGGATATCTGAGCATATGTACCCTGGACCACATGCATGTACTGAATTATAGGGTATGAACATCTTTAATTATATAATGCCAAATTGTTTTCTGTGGTGGTTGTAATAATTTACACCTCCACTTGCACTGTGTAAGCATTCGGTTTGTGCCACATCTTTATTATACTTGGAATTAAGAGATTTTTAAATGCTTTCCAACAGGGTGGCTGTGAAATGGTATCTTGTTATGATTTATTTTGTACCTTCCTGGTACTAGTGCAGTTGAATATCCTTTTATTTGTTGGCCATTGCAATTTTCTTTCTTTTGTGCAGTACTTATTCAACAATTTCCCCATTGTTCTTCTCTATTCTTTTCTCTTACTGCTGTTTAGAAGTTTAAAAATATATATATGTCATCCTAATCTTTTGTCAATTTATATGTGTTATAAATTTTAGGCTTATCTTTCTACTCCCTTTATAGTGTGTTTTCATGATCAAGGGTTACTCAATTTTATATAGTTTATTTATAAATTTTGCCTTTTATTATTTTATTTTTGTGTCATTTTTAAGAATCCTTTCCTCACCATGAGAACATAGAAATAACCTCCTATACTCTCTTTGAAAACCTTGTTTTTCACTATTATGCCTTTAACACATCTAGAATTGAATTTCTATGTGGTGGGAGGTTTGAAGTTTAGTTTCATTTTTTCCCCATACAGATGACAAATTGTTTCAGCAGTATTTATTGAAAAGTTCAGACTTTTCTACTGATATACAGTGTTGTAAATAAGTTATCTTATTGAGTTGGAGATTCTTTGTCTTTAACTATATTATTTTAGTCCATTTGCACTTATTGTAAACTCCAATTTATTTGGATATATTCCTACCATCTTATTTGCTGCTATAATATTACTTGAGTTGCCCTTGTCATTTTTTCTCTTTTCGCATTCTTTTTAATTAAATGTAATTTATTATTCCACTTTTTTCTTCTCCATTTTTACTCTTTTCCCTAGAAAGGTTAACATACATCTTTAACTTATCAAATCTAAAGCATATCAATATCTTTAATTACATTGAGAACAATAAGAGAACATTAGAGCAGTTTAGCATTGCTCATTTGTGCCCTGACTTACTTGTTTTGTTACAAATTTTTTTCTTGTTTACTTTGAATACCACAAGATGCTATTAATGTATCATATAGACTATATATATATTTTTGGATTTATCTCACACTTACCATATCTGTGCTTTTAGTTCATTCTTACATTTCATATCACTTTCCTTCATTTGAAGTTTATCCTTTGAATTTCACTTAGTGATGGTGCATTATGCAAACTCTCATCTTTTATTTGTCTTAAAATGTCTGTTTATACACATAAATCAATGGCATAGAGAACCCAGAAATGGACCTACAGATATATGGCCAACTAATATTTGAGAACGCAGGAAAGAGTATCCAATGGAAAAAAGACAATCTCTTCTCTTTCAGGTGCTGGGAAAACTGGACAACAACATGCAGAAGAATGAAACTGGACCACTTTCTTATACCATACAATAAAATATATTCAAAATAGATGAATTATCTAAATGGTAAGACAGGAAACCATCAAAATCCTAGAGGAGAAAACATGGAGGAACCTCTTTAACCTAGGCCGCAACAACTTCTTACTTGACATGTCTCTGGAAGCAAGGGAAAGAAAGGCAGAAATGAACTGTTGGGATCTTGTCAAGATAAAAATCTTCTGCACAATGAAGGAAACAATCAGTGAAACTAGAAGGAAACCAGCAGGGTGGGAGAAGATATTTGTAGATGACGTATCTGATAAAATGTTAATATCTAAAATCTATAAAGAATTTCTCAAACTCAACACCCAAAAAACAAATAATCCAGTGAGGAAATGGGCAGAAGACATGAACCGACACTTTTCTAAAGAAGAGAGACAGATGGCTAACAGACACACAGAAAGATGCTCACATCACTCATCATCAGGGAAATACAAATCGAAATCACAGTGTGATACCTCCTCACACTGGTCAGGGTGGCTAAAATTAACAACTCAGGCAACAACAGATGTTGGCAAGGATGTGGAGAAAGGGGAACCCTTTTGCACTGTTGGTGGGAATGCAGACTGGTGCTGTCACTCTGAGAACAGTGGTCAAGTTTAGGGGCGCCTGTGTGGCTCAGTTGGTTAAGCATCTGACTTGGACTCAGGTCATGATCTCGCAGTTTGGGAGTTCGATCCCTGCGTTGGGCTCTGTCTGACGGCTCAGAGCCTGGAGACTGTTTTGGATTCTGTGTTTCCATCTCTCTCTGCCACTCCCCTGCTCACACTCTGCCTCTCTCTCTCCCCCCAAAATAAATAAACATTAAGAGATTTTTTTTTTTAAATAAAGTGGTCCAGTTTCATTCTTCTGCATGTTGCTGTCCAGTTTTCCCAGCACCATTTCCTGAAGAGACTGTCTCTTTTCCATTGGATACTCTTGACACTTTGGAAGATTCCATGCCAATTATTTTGTAAAGAGGCTTTCAATTTAGGTTTATCTGGTGTTTTCTGTTGAATAGATTGAAGTTAAGCATCTTTGTCAAGATTACCACGGAAGTGATGTTTTGTCCTTCTTAGTGGATATCTATCTGGGGGGCATAGTGTTGATTTGTTTATTACTGGTAATATTAACTTTGACCACATGATTAGGATGGTGCCTTCCAGGTTTTCCAGTTTTACCTATAATTTTACCTATAATTAATAAGAATTAACTTATGTAATTATGATTAATAACATTCTTGTGGGGAGGTATGTTCCTGTTTCTAATCATACTTTTTAATCTACCTTACTCATTTCATATTTTCAGCTTTTTTATCTCTCAGTTTTGAATTCTGGATAATTGCTGCAGATTAGCCTTCCAGTTCTCTAATTTTCTCTTTAGTTATGTCTACTCTGCTACTAAACATGTCAATTATATTTTTAATTTTAAAGTCTGTAATTGGTTCTTTGAGGAAATTACTCATTTAAAAATCTCGTATTGGTAAAATTTTATACTCATTTTTCAGAGGATTTCAACTATACCTTTGAAACATTCTTTAAAATTCTGTTTTATTACTATTTCCCCCACATAGAAGTTCTTTGCTTTGTTGGAGAATTATCTCTTTATTCACTTTCATCTGACATTTATGTAATTCTTGGTTCTGCATTCATTTTCGGTGACAGCATCCTCCCCAGTAACCCTGGCACATGCTGATTTCTTTTCAGATGGCTGAATGTCTTCTCAGCTGGTGTCATTAGTTATTTCTTGGCCTGGCAGGTGAGACATCCTCTTATTCTTCCTGGCATGATGATCCATCAGTTTCCCATGTAGGACTTACGATTTCTTCCCATGAAGTGTCAGGAGACACTTACGGAATTTTAGCTTATAATAAGCCTTCCTATCTACTTTTATTTTCAGTGTGCTCCCAACCCCAGATACACCAATTTTTTTTTCCTGTTTATATGTATTTATTAAAGTAAAATTTAGGGGCAACTGGGTGGCTCAGTCTGTTAAGCATCTGACTTCAGCTCAGTTATGATCTCATGGTTCATGAGTTCAAGCCCTGTATTAGGCTCTGTGTTCTCTCCCTGCTTCAACCACTCTTCTTCCAGGACTGTGTTGTTAAAATAAGATCATTGTTGGAATCAATGCACTGTGAGATTTTAGGTAAGTAATGTCCTCTTCTCTGAGCCTGTTTTTCCCACCTATAAATAAATAGAGGGCTTAGGGTGAACTGGAGGAGGGAATCTTTAGATTGTTTTCCTTTCTAGCTCTGTGGATTCTCTGAATCTATAATCCACACATGATCATATTTTCCTCAATTTCTTTTGTTAAATTTGACTTGTTTGTATCCCTTTTACTTATTTCTTTGAGTCCATCTGAAATACTGAGATTAATAACACATGGTTAAAAAATTGAATAATACACAAGTGCTCAAAATGAAAAACAGCACCCTCTTTTCCACCTCCTTCTCCTCCCAAATATTACTCCCCAAAGACAACTGCTCATGGCTGTCTCTGGTTTTAGTTCTATTGGAGGAGGTTATTTCCATACCTCTAAATAATGGATGTATTGCCACTACTTGATTTATGAGCTCCAGACATCCCCCGTTGGGCCCTGCTTTGAAGAGTGAGGAGATAGACCATTCTTATGATCTAGGGGTGCAAGCACTTGCCCCAGCTTTATGGTTGCAGCTCAGTCCCAGAGGCAGTGTCCCTGCAAGATGGGAAATTACCCCCGTTTGTCTGCTCTGCTGTTAGAGCCTTCTCCGGGTCTGTCGAGCTGAGGATGGGAACATGGGGAGGCACTGGAGACAGCCCATGACTAGACTCTGAGGAGGGCCTTTTCACTCTGCAAACAGTGGCTTGGTTTTTAAAGAGATTAATCAAGAGGGAGTACAGTGATTGTCTCAGATCAGCACATAGTTTATTGCTCCCAAGAGGGCTCTGTGGCATTGGGGAGCCAAGGAATAGGAGCTCTTTTACTATAATTGATGTCTGCTGTTGTTACAGGCAGTGGGAACTAGCAAGGTCACCTGAGATAGGAATAGCTGAGCACCCAAAGTCCTCTGGCCATGCCCAGCAAATGGCATAGGGAAATTTGGGAAGTGACCAATGTCATCACAGCATCAGAGCAGGCCTGATTTCCTCCATCCTGCTGGGGACCAGGAGAGCATCATTTGGAACCTTTGGGGGTGGGGACTATGGATGGAGGCTGGGAGCAGGTGGCTGCTCGCTGATAATTAGGTTTAAACACTGGAGGCCTGGGGAGGAGTGAGAGCCACACAGAGGACAGCCTTGAAACTCTTTCATCTTCCTTACCCTAGTAAGGTAGGCCTAGTAGTTTACAGAGAACTCTGTCACATGCCTGTCACTAGCATCAACCTCTACCCATCAGGGTTCACTTTTCCAGTGTCTTTGGGAAAAGGGGGGGTTTGATTAATAGCTGCTGACAAATGCCCATTGGCGTTCATTTCTCTGTGATTTGAGTGTCCCCCTCTCCCAGCTCCATCGGGGATTCTCCTCACATCACTGCTGTCACTGCCTGGAACTCAGAGACTGCCATCACACACAGAGAGAAGTTGGGGCAGCCTGTAGGCCTCTGTAGAGGGACAACTTGATGAAAGCCACACATCCCTATACTGCCCTGCACCTTCTATCCCCCTCCCACCCTCTGTAGAGGGCTCATAGCTGAGGGCAGTAACAGGAGGTAATTAGAGTTGGAGGAAAAAGGTGAATTAATATGTGCTTTACTTTTTCTATAGTACAAGGGAGGGAAAACCCAACCAAATAAATACATTCTCCATAGGGATCCCTCTTGGGTAAATGCTGATACCTAACCTCCCTGTGCAAGTTGTGAAGTCTCTTCTTCACCTCTTTTCTGAGAGACTTTGTCAATTATCCAATGTGGAAAACCTCTGCCTTTTAAACACTGACAACTCATACTGCTATCATAGTGGTTGATCTCACCCCAGAATCTACTCTTTTTACCACACCTCAACTAAGACTGTATCCCTAACAGCATCAAGGGGAGGAAGAAGGGTACTGTAGGGTACTACAGGATGGTGTAGTCCCTGGTGAGCTTTGGTACTCCAAGACCTGATGCCCTTAGGGGATCTGGCCGTCATTGTGAACTTAGGTCCCTTCTGTATTCCTGGTCCTCAACCTTACATGCATGCGCGCGTATGTGCACACACATACACACACACACACAGATTTCACACACACATACACACGACACACAGTAAAGTTGACCCTTGAACAACGCTGGGGTGAAGGGTACCAATCCACTGTACAGCCAAAATTTGTGTATAACTTTTAGGGGCAGCTGGGTGGCTCAGTCAGTTAAGCTTCTGACTTCAGCTCAGGTCATGATCTCTGAGTTCAAGCCCTGCATTGGCTCTCTGGTGTCAGTGCAGAGCCCGCTTCAGATCCTCTGTCCCTATCCCCCTCTACCCCTCCCCCACTTGTGCGTGTGCAGGCTTTCTCTCAAAAATAAATAAAAATTTAAAAAATTTTAAAGGGGTGCCTGGGTGGCTCACTCAGTTAGGCATTAGACTTTGGCTCGGGTTTGTGAGTCTGAGCCCCCAAGTCAGGCTCTGTGCTGACAGCTCAGAGCCTGGAGCCTGCTTCAGAGTGTGTCTCCCTCTCTCTATGCGCCTTCCCCGCTTGCACTCTGTCTCTCTCTCTCTCTCTCTCTCTCAAAAATAAATAAACATTAAAAAATTTTTTAGGGGCGCCTGGGTGGCTTAGTCGGTTAAGCGTCCGACTTTCGCTTAGGTCATGATCTCGCGGTTCGTGGGTTCGAGCCCCGC